>NC_060156.1:16922691-16941735 GCF_021292245.1 Micropterus dolomieu | reverse complement strand
ATGAAAACCATTCTAGAGCAGTACCAGAGATCCCCACCCAGTGCCTCAGTCTGTCTAACATGATGTTGTGATCAATGGTGTCAAAAGCAGCGCTAAGGTCCAGGAGTACAAGGACTGAGCACATACCTTCATCAGCAGACATTAAAAGGTCATTGGTGACTTTAAGCAGGGCAGTCTCAGTGCTGTGGTACTTCCTAAAACCAGACTGAAACTTTTCAAATAATTTGTTATTTTCCAGTACAGTGAGCAGCTGTTTGGACACAATTCTTTCTAGAATCTTTGCAATAAAAGGCAGTTTTGAAATTGGTCTAAAATTATGTGGGAGGGAGGGATCTAAACCAGGTTTCTTTAAAAGTGGGTTCACGCAAGCCGTTTTAAAATAATCAGGGACACAACCAGTAGATAGGGAGCTGTTGAAAACAGAGATCAAATGGGGCTTGTAATAATACAAGCTCGGAAAATAAATAGGTTGTCAATGCTGAATTAACCTTGTTTACATTTAAGTTTTAGCATGGACAAATGAGACAATGGCCCCTGGACACAGACATGTTAAAGGGTCCCCACCCCTCACACATGGGAGCAAGACAAGACTGAAAGAGACACAAAATGACTACAAACAACACCCTTGGAGATACTCAAGACTCTGATAAGGATCAGGACTCTGAAGTGAGCTTTGTGACTTTCCAACAGAGGCTCTGGGGTCAGGGGGCCCCTGGGCCTTTGCCCAAAATGGTAGTTCTGTTCAGCAATCCAAGTAAAAGTTTGAAAAAAAGGAAAACATTGCAGTCACTTTGCATGTACCACATAACTTCCAGTATTTGCAAGCATGAGTTTACAGAAAGAGCGCAGCATCTATTTCATAACCCATCATCAGTGTTTTTGACAGTACGAGTCGTAACTGATGTGTCCTGCTCATGCCTGAGAGTACCAAGTACGTCCCATAGCTGACCTTTTCGTTTACACGCTTTCCGTAATGCAGGGTGCCCTTCACAGCTGCAAGTGTGACCCACTGTAGTGAGTGAGGGCCTGTTAGTTATGAAAGGTTTGGGCAAGAGCCTTTCTCACACTGGTTGTGACAGGTCATAAGGTGGCTCAGACATTAACAATGTCTTCCTTCAGTTTAGCTGGGATATTCAGTTCTGTGCTAGCATGCTCAAATACCCTTTTCATAGCAGAAATTTTGAATTTTCACAGCAGCAACAGCCACACCTGTAACTAATGACATTAATGATGGCTCACTTCCAATACAGGTGCCCTGTGGAGTTTCTGTTTACATTCAGTTTTACTCATTGATGTGCATCCATGTGGTCTAACAAACATGGTGAATGCATTTCCTCCCTCATAAAGCATTTGTAAAGCTAATTGTTGCTAAAAGTGTGAAACCCGCACCCATGTTTATTAACTTTCTGTCTCCTTCAATGCCTTTAAATGTCGCATGAATGCGTCTCTTGACTTCTCACCTCCCAACTGTTTGATTAGTGCAAAACTATTGGCTGGAATGAGTATTGCATCTCTTGCGTATGTCATTCACAAGAGCAGACTCCACGGGGAACCTTTAATGTAAATTAGTTTCACCTGTGACTGGTGTGGGAAAGATTCATTGTCGACATATAACTACATTAGATGTAGTGTGAGCATATTTCCACCAAACCATGTAATTTATTTACAGCTGGTGGTGTATTTTCTCTTCTGTCCATCACAGCCCCAATGCCCCCAGCATCCTCCCCAACATCCTTGGGAAAATTGGACAGACACCTCTGGTTCGTCTGAACAAAATCCCAAAGGAGTTTGGACTCAAGTGTGATGTTTGTGAGTAAATGCTTTCATATAATCTCTGCAAAGATTACATATGACACACATGCTTATTTATCAGTAACAGCACACCCACATCTCTACACAAAACAATTTTAACTTTATACCTTTTTTAGTATACAACCTTGAAAAGGTTGGAAATTTAATTGTTTTTGCTTATAGTTATATGAACTCTGTTTTACAAAACATTATGATAGTATTATTTCTTCACCAGTCTATGGATTTGAATGAATCTGTTCTTTGTCCACCCTTGTTTTCATGGGAATAGTTGACAAAGGTTGGACAGGGAGTCCAGAGTTCTGCACTGTACAATGTTTGTTACCTTTGACTCTTACAGGTTGTGCAGAGGCTTGAATAGCTGCCCCACAGCAAAGCTAACTTGAATCTTGTCTGCACACTTATTATGCAGATAAATGGTACAGTTAAGATGAACAGGACCGGAGAGTCAGATTTTGTTTTTCTCATTTTAGAAAAAGGAGGGAGACTTACTCCTAACAACAGCATTATTGTTCTCCTTCCTGGAAAAGCCAGAAAGTTGAGAAGTTTCAGTGTTCAATGGGACAGAAAGAAAGTGCTGGACTGGATGTGATTGTAGCTCAGCAGCATTAGATTAGAGACTGAAGTCTTACCTGGCATACTGTCTTTGGGTACAAGGCTAAGAAAGACTTCTTTCAGGAAACAAGGGATGCAGGCAAACACATTTAATTAATATGTGGGAGCGGAAGACCTGCTATTGCTTTCATCAAGGGCTATTGATATGGCTGCGTCCCTATTGGCTTCCTTCTTAGGAAGAAGAATCTGCTGTTCAGAAGGGAACATTAAGGGATTATGTGGCTCATGGCCTTTTTTCCATGTGACTGTTGGGGTTGTGTCTGAGTCAGCGGGCTCCCATGAATGTGGAGGTAAAAATGAAAGGTGTTGTTCTTTTCGGCCAACAGAGCAATGCACACAGCCACACTTAAAATGAAACCTGAAAACATACATGGTGTTTCTTTAAGTATTTATTTGATTTCAGTAGAGTATTTCCTCAGCTGCACTGTCTCGTACTGGCAGGGTTCAGTGAGGATGAAACCTGTCAGAGGCATCAGTCTAAGCCTCCTAAGAAAATCCCTTTTACACTCCCTTAAACTAATGAAAGTGAAATTCTAGTTTGTTCCCATGGCTTAATGAGACAAAGGACCTTACACCTGATACTTACGCAGTTTTCACGTGACGTTACTTCTCTAGTTCACCAGATAAATTGTAGCCGCCCCAAATTTGTGGCAGTTGGCAGCCGTGTTGGTGACAGAGAGACCTTGGAACGACCCCACACTCCCCAAATAAAATGTCATTTCAGTCTTCTTCCATAATCTGCTCTACTCTGGTCTGTGTCACTTTCAGTTGCAAAGTGTAGTCCAGTGTGGTCAGCGTATAAGCCTCTTTAACACTGGACATTTTGACCTGGCATAGTAGGAAAAGCACAGGTGCTACTAATAATATTAACAATGGATCTGTTCTATTCAAGTGTCCCACTAAGTCATGACAGAGAACTAGCATTTCCAATACCAGGACCCTGAAAGTGAAGCAGCTAAATTGACTTCAGCCACCATTAAATTTATTATTACACCTGTTTTTCCTACTGTGACATGTCTAAATGGTTTACACAGTAGTAGTGTCACAGATGTATGCTGATTGGCATTTGAAGGTCATCTTAACTTTAGTGTGATGTACTGCCATCACATTCAATCAAAGGAAAAAGTATGTGAACCCTTAGATTTAATAACTCGTTGACCCTCCTTTGATGGCAATAACCCCAATAACCAAACATTTCCTGCAGTTGCAGATCAGATCTGAACAATGGTTAGGAGGAATTCTGGACCATTCCTCTTTACAAAACTGTTTCAGTTCAGCAATATTCTTGGGCTGTGTGGTGTGAATCGCTCTCTTTACGTCATGCCACAGCATCTCAATCGGGTTGAGGTCAGGACTCTGACTGGGCCACTCCAGATGGCGTATTTTCTTCTGCTGAAGCCATTCAGTTGTTCATTTACTTCTGTACTTTGGGCCATTGTCCCGTTGCATCGCCCATCTTGAGGTTGAATTGGTGGACAGTATATAATACTCATAGACGTATAGAAAACTCCAACTCATTAAAAATTCTTTAATTAGGCTACTTCTACTCCTTTTCCTTAATAAAAAAATCCAGAATCTATAAATATGCTAATTATTTTTACTACTAGACATAAGATGTCTCTCTCCTACTTCATTTGAATTGATCTTGATGATTGATCTTGATTGATTAACACTTATGGAGGAATCCTCATTATGTTTATACCACTTTTTGGCTGCAACTTCACTGAATCATTGGCACCACTGCTCAAATGTGAGTTCCTGATGTTTAAAAACAAAGTATTTATAAGAATTTATAAGAATAACAATGGTGTCAACCGATACTGGATACAATATTAGCTGATTCTGAGGAAGGTGTGTTGAGTCATTTTCTCATAAGAAGTTCAAGAAAATATGCAGAATGACAAACTTAGCATTTAGATTCTGCTGACCAGTGTTGGGCAGTTACTAGTAACGCGTTAATGTAATAATATTACTTTTCCCAGTAACTAAGTAGTGTAACTAATTACTTTTCAAAAACCGTAATATTATTAGTAGTTACTAATGCTGGGTACACACCAAAAGATAATCGGGCTGATTTTGGGCCGACTTCCCCGCTTCCGACAATCCTGGCTATGTCCCGATTATCTTGATGGTTCTACAGATTATCTTATCAGATTCTCCCTTGGTGTGAGGTGTGTTAAGAGTGTCCGAACCTGATCGGAAGAATGTCAGAGGCGCCCCGATCGTGAATCGTAATCGTAAATATTCAACATGTCGCTTTTTTTACGATTTGCGACATGTTGAATATTTACAATCAGAAATCCTGATGTGTGGGGATCCCCGAGGACAAACGTGCACACATTCTGGAGATTATCACGTGAAACGAAACAATATCCAATCATAAAGCGAGATGATTGAAGACAGAAGCATAAGAAACACAGTCATGGCGCAGCACAAGGTGAAATGAATATGGACAGCAGAGATGGAGGATCAGCTTGTAGATTTGTGGCAACAGCATGAATGTTTGTTCAATGTCGCAATTTCTTCCTGTGTATCGTCCGCCATGCTTATTCTGAAGTCTCGCGAGATTTTGCGAGATTTCCTGTGTTCACAGTCAAATCTGTTTGTGTGTGGTGTCCCATGATGTGACAAAGACAGCACACTATAGGAGCAAAACGGTTAAATCTAGGATTTTTTCTCCTCATGTTTGTGATCCATCTCATTTTGAAAATCTTATAAGATGTAAAAAATCCTTTGGTGTGTACCCAGCATAAGGCTTTACCTCTAGCACCCTGGCATGAAGATCCTGTTTTCGTCTGTGACGCAAAGTGTTGGTGGAAGGCTGGTGCCAATCAGTGAACAGTGTTATGGCTGTATTTGTTTGTAGCTTAAATGATGCCATGATTGAGAACCCTGCCAGTCAAGCTTCATTACTAGACGGCTAACGTTAGCTAACTGTTATACATGTTATTCTAAAAAAGGAGACAGCGATAGACTCCGTGACCTTGCCAACAGTAAATCTAAATAATCATTAAATCATGCCATACTACATTTAAAACGCATTTCTATTGAAATGAGCGACACACCGTCAACTTACCTCCATCTAGCCTGTACCATAGACTGTATATAAAAAGGCCTGTACACGCTACAGCTCCGTAAAGTGGACGGAGCTGTCGGAGCGAGGGGATTGTAGGCGTGGCCATGCGTTGGATGCAAATCCATGATTGGTCAGTCAAACCACCAATAGAATCTCTTATTTAGACATTTTTTGACTTGCAAAACTTTTCAACTTGCAAAATGGTTGAACCTGCAAAACTTTCTGACTTGCAAGGAAAACCTTTTAACTTGCAATCAATAAGGACAAATTAGCAATTAAAACTTTTTGTGACACAAAAAAAGGCCTGTTTATTTTTAATTACAAACAGAATTTTTGATTGCAGTGCGATAAATATGCTCTCAAAACATTTTTTTTTTGCTTGCATTAAAAAGACACAAAAATACCTTCATACCAGGGCAGTAAAATGTGAAGTTTAGCTGCTGATCTGAACTTCCCTGCTGTTACCATTTCTTTACCAATAATATTCATCAGCTGTTTGTCTCAGGAAGGTAACTGCTTCTCTCCAGGTAACAAAGCCATAACAGAGCGTCGGAGAATAACTACATGAAATTACAATCCAACTACATATTTTGTCTACCAGCGCAGTAAAAGTTTAGCTGGCTGATCTGAGCTTTGATGCTGGAAGCTGCCGTTTTATTGCTAATTAGCGGTCAGCTGATTCTCATGAAGGTAACAGACAAAGTCAAAGCGCTGGAGAGAGAGAGAGAGAGAGCGAGTCACTACATGAAATTATTCCAACTAACATAACACCACAAGCCAAAGCACAGCCCAGGAGAATAAACCAATCCAACTAATAATAAATTTTTTTCTACCAGTCAGTAAAAGGTTAGCTGGCTTATGCTTCCAATGCTCTAAGCTAACGTTACGGTTTTATTGCCAATTAACGTTACTGATCAGCTGATTTTCTTGCTAACATAACTGGTGTTCTGTAGATTTATGCTACCTATCGAGATGTGCTACTTAGCGGTTCTGCACATGCGTATGAAAAGTGTGGTCTGTTTCCGCGCCTATAAATCTGTGCAACCTTAATGTTGGGAATGCCGTCGAGAAAGTGGCTGATCAGTCAATATCTGTCAGTAATATAAAAAAACAACAACATTATTACTCTATCAGAATACGCTACCCCTGATATCTTAAATAAAGATGTCAACGTGCTCCCCATCTCCTTACAGTACACATGGAGTGAGTAGTGGTGCAATATAAAATGATTCTGTAGTGGGAGCATTATTTGATAGGGGAGATTAGTCTATCGGAATACGCTACCCCTGAAATGATGTTATAATATAATCAAAAAACAGAATATGTCATAATACTGTGAGAGTTATAACTTAATGGGATTGGAAAAGGGAACACAAGGTAGCATTTTTCCATAGGGCAGGGCGACTCGATAGTCTCTGCTGTCGATTTGCGCTATGGTAGCATTTTTCGACAAGGCAGCATAGATCGTCAGAAAGCCAAACCACAGACTGGAGAATAAGTAGGCGCCATGAAATTAATCCATATTTCACACCACTGACAGGGGAAACACGCCACGGCTCTCTGTGATTATGGCCAGCTAAGATAAAGCTCTCAAACAACAGTTTTCATTTGCATTGCTAAAGTCTGACAAACAAAGTAAATTCCCTGTCCAGCAGAAAACAGACAACTTCAGCTCCACTTTGAAAACATCTGTCCCACATTAACGTTATGCCTTTACCTCTAGGCAAATCCACAAAATCTGTGATTTCTGCCGTCAGCTGTCTGTCCCGACTCCATCAAGCTGTCGGCTCTCGTGCTAAATAACACGTGTGCTCCTACAGTTGCCCAAATGTCACTTCTCTTCTTCCTTCTAATAAACCAGAAGACTAGAGAGAGACAGAGACTGTATATTACTATTATTATTAGTCCCTCTTCTTCTTCAATGTAGTGATGGGCATCTACACTACCGGAATTACACAAGCTCTGTAGTGCTAATTGTTCGTTGTCAGCTTCAGTAGAAACATGACGACAAAATACAGCGACCTCCACAGCAGCAGGGGGTGCCTGCGGTTATGTAGATATAAATGTCTCATTCTAACGAAATAAAAACATAATGGGTCATTATGTAAGGTCTTTATACACCACTGAAAGCATAGTTATGGATCTTATATTGCATTTCTGTCAATAGAGCCTCAGAAATATTACACACTGGACCTTTAAGGAGTAATAAGTAACTACTAATATACTGTATTACAATTTCTGAGTAACTTGCCCAACACTGCTGCTGACACACACAGCCATGAATGCATCATCTTCAACTGAATGTTATTCACTGCAGACCAGTTTCATCCACAGCTTGAAAATACCTGTTCACTCACTGCTTGGGTGAACTAATGATGCACACATTTTTCACTGATCACTGATAGAGCAGATGATCTCCATGAAGAGTACTAAAAAAGTAATACATATAATACATCACCACTTTTAACATATCATAACCTTTGGAACAAAAATAACACTGCATGAATTAAACAAACTTGCGTCCTGTTATTTTATAACCTGACTAATAAATGAACGGATTAACACACAGAAAAAATGGTGATGTTGAGAAAAATGAAGGAAACAACATTGATTTTTTATCCTAGCTGTTTCAGACTCTTAAGTCAAACTAAAACACACTCAGTGATAGTATTATCTCATGTGTATTTAGTGGCCAAGTGCGAGTTCTTCAATGCAGGAGGCAGTGTGAAAGACAGGATCGGCCTGCGGATGGTGGAAGATGCTGAGAGAGTCGGGATTCTCAAACCAGGAGACACAATCATCGAGCCCACCTCTGGCAACACAGGTACCTTATAATAATAATAATAATAATAATAAAAATAATAATAATAATAACTTATATTTTTATAGCGTCTTTCACTGGACCCAAGGACGCTTTACAAATAACTTAAGAGACAGAACAATAAAAGTCATTCAGGGTTGATTGCCTTTGTGAAGAGGTGGGTTTTTAGGAGTGTTTTGAAGGTGTCCAGAGAGGGAGTGTTTCGGATCTCTGTGGGGATGGAGTTCCAGAGGATGGCGGCTGCGACGCTGAAGGCTCTGTCCCCAAAAGTCCGTACTATGGTGTGGGGGACAGAGAGCAAGCCCTTGTCGGTGGACCGCCGGTTCCGTGAGGGGTTGTAGGGGTGGAGAAGGTCCAGTAGTTACTGGGGTGCAGTGGCATCGAGAGATTTGTAGATGAGGAGTAGGATTTTGTAGGTGATGCGGAATTTGACCGGGAGCCAGTGAAGCTGAGTGAGGATTGGGGTGATGTGCTGCCATGTCCTAGTGTAGGTGAGAACCCTGGCAGCCGAGTTCTGAACATATTGTAGTCTGTCCAGGACCTTGCTGGGTACCCCATACAGGACACCACTGCAGTAGTCCAAACGGGGATGTGATGAAGGCATGGATGAGTGACTCTGCCACAGAGTCTGGGAGTGAAGGTCGAAGTCTGGGGATGTGACTGGAAGGAAAGGGTGAAGTCCAATATGACACCAAGGTTGCAGACTTCTTGGGATGGACCCTCAGGAGCAGCGGCTTGGGAGCCTACCAATAGCCTACTAACTACCAATAGCTCTGTTTTGCTGCTGTTTAGTTTGAGTAGGTTAGATGACATCCAGGTTTTTATTTCATTCAGACAGTTAACAAGTGACAGAGGCGGAAACTGAGTGGATGGTTTGGTGCTGAGATACAGCTGTGTGTCATCAGCATAACAGTGAGAGCTGAGACCATGGCGGCGTATTATCTGGCCAAGGGGGAGCATGTAAATGGTAAACAGGAGGGGTCCAACACAGAGCCTTGGGGCACACCTTGTTTGACTGGGGCTGGGGGGGAGCTACAGTCTCTAAAGGTGACGAACTGTTCCCTATTAGAGAGGTATGACTGGAACCAGGAGAGTGCTGAACCGGTGAGGCCAACACATACAGATAAACGGTTGAGAAGGATGGTATGGGGAACTGTGTCAAAGGCTGCTGAGAGATCTAGAAGAATGAGGATGCTGATATGTTCAGAGTCAGCAGCGATGAGGAGGTCATTAGTGATTTTGATGAGGGCGGTCTAAGAACATGCAGGGTGGGGAACAAAAACAAACGCAAGAATCTATCTCATGAAAAATGTAGAAGCGAGTTGTTGTCTAGGCAATATAGCAGAACACAGAAACTGTTCTGACCGTGATAAGTCCTCCTCCTCTGGCTGCCTGCAGGTATCAGCCTCGCCCTGATAGCTGCAGTGAAAGGCTACCGCTGCATTATCACCATGCCTGAGAAGATGAGCATGGAGAAGGTATGCTGCTCTTTCACTGATCACAACTTCTGATTGATTCATTATGGGACATTTGACTGAATTGAAATCTGACCTCAGTGTGTGCTTTTAGGTGGACGTGTTGAGAGCTCTTGGGGCAGAAATAGTGCGCACACCTACTTCTGCAGCTTTCGATTCACCAGAATCTCACATAGGTGCGGCTTGGCGTCTAAAGAATGAGATCCCCAACTCGCACATCCTCGACCAGTATCGTAATGCCAGCAACCCTCTGGCTCACTATGATACCACAGCTGAGGAGATACTGGAGCAGTGTGATGGTTTGTACTAAACTCTTTCTTTTCAAAGGACGGACAGAAAAAAGGCAATTTAAGTGTATTTCTAATATACAGTACAGTCCGTACAATATATCATAGCTTATTGCTCTTAAATTTAGTTTTATTCACCAAAATGCATTGTGTGTATCCTTGAGGTACTCTCCAGGAAGTGTAATCCAATAATGAAAGGAAATGTGCTTTTCCTTTCAGGTAAATTGGACATGTTTGTGGCTGGAGCCGGCACAGGTGGTACACTTACTGGTGTTGCTCGAAAGTTGAAGGAGAGGTGCCCCAATATCAAGGCAAGACACACAGCATGTTGTGATCAAGGACCTCTTTGAACTTGTTTTATTTTGTTAAATCTATGGACATGATTAGAGAGATTTGTGTGGAGAAGATGTCCAGATGAGGTTACTTCTGTTTCAGGGCAGGGCTTTATAGGGGAGGGGGAGGATTTTGTAGTTGATGCGGAATTTGACTGGGAGCCAGTGAAAGGGAAGTGAGGATTGGGGTGATGTGCTGTGCTGCCAAGTGAAAACCCTGCAAGCTCAGTTCTGCACAGACTGAAGCATGTCCAGGACTTTGCTGGTTACCCCGAACAGGACACCACTGCAATACTCCAAGCAGTAGGTGATAAAGGCATATATGAGTGATTCTGCCACAAAGTCCGAGAGTGAAGGCCAAAGTCTTGAGATGTTGTTGAGGTGGTAGAAGGCAGATATATATGATAATAAGGTTCATTTTCCGGGTACCTACATGTCAGGAGCCTGGCTGCTATGTTCTGGGCCAGTTGCAGACGGGACAGGAACGACTGATTGATCCCAGTATACAGGGAGTTCCAGTAGTCCAAGTGAGAGGAAAGGTGTGGATGACTTTCTCAAGATCTTTGAAAGAGAGAACAGGCTTGATTTTGGCAATTGTACAAAGGATCCAAAGGATTTTACTACTGCAGTCACGTTCTTGTCACAATAACAGGGTTGAACAGATTGCTAAGACTGTTGGTAATCACTTTGATGGAGTCTGGGAGCCAAATAGGACAGCTTCAGACTTGCTTTTATTCAACTGTAGGAAGTTTGAGCTGCAGTGTTTCCAGTGTTAACGCTGTTATCTTGTTTGTTTTAGATAGTCGCTGTGGACCCTGAGGGCTCCGTTCTGGTTGAATCAAAAGAGGAGAACAAACAGAAAACTTCTTTTGAAGTGGAGGGCATCGGATATGACTTTATCCCCACAGTGTTGGACAGATCTGTGAGTGTATTTCTGCATGCGCACATTTGAACATGCAAGTTTTGGTTTGTTCAGCACACTGAGCTGATTGTAACTGAACATCATAAAACATGTGTTTTATGATATGACTTAAGGGGAGAGTAAGTGATTCTGCAGAAGGATTGTTGATATTTCAACTCAACTGCTGAAACAATTACACCCCTCTCTTCAGTGCTCCCTCAGAAGCTCTGCCCAAATTTCAAACCTCTGAGGTTTCTCCAGCATTGAAACGCCTTCGCCCTTGCCTGGTCATGTAACTTTCTTCTCTGTTTATTCTCTTCAGATCTTTCTCTTTGGCTGTTTCTCGGCCATCTCTACTTCTTCACAGTGCCTGAAGTCCAGCACATTCGAATGCGCCAATGTACAGAACTCTCTCTTCTACTGCCCCCATAACTCCTGTGCACAAGTACTAACACCACCTGTTGCTGATTGACTGGAACAATGTTGTGTGGCAAGGTCCACACCACTTTCTTTATTTTACATTTACAGAGCCAGAGCTGTGTATGAAAACTGGATTTTTTTTCTGAGCTAACACAAAACAGAGAGCTAGCAAACCATGAGGAAATTTCTTGCTGAATGTAACAAAAAGCACATTGGATTACAATGACTTACTATCCCTTTAACCTCCTGCTCTGTTGCCCTCTCCTTTACAAATCTACACAGCTTGTTGACATGTGGTATAAATCAAGTGACATGGAGACGTTCACCATGTCACGTAAGCTGATCAGAGAGGAGGGTCTTCTGTGCGGTGAGTTCACTGACCAAATTATACCGTTGAGGTTTTCTTGGTATTATACATATGTTTTGCACAGCCATGTGGAGGTTTATAACAACCTCTTTATTTGTTCCATTTAATTCTCATCCAAAAATGTGCCTGTTTTACTGCAGGCGGCAGCTCTGGCTCAGCCATGGCAGCAGCAATGAAGATGGCTCGGCAGCTGGAGGAGGGGCAGCGCTGTGTTGTTATCCTGGCCGACTCCGTCCGAAACTACATGTAAAAGACAGATTTACTAAACTCCTGGACAAATACTCACATTAACATTTTACATTTGTTCAACAGCCAAGTTACATGGTCCTAATTCTACTACTCTTGGTTATTGGTCCCATGCAATCAAATTTACCAGGGCCTCAATGTAATCCTTTCTGGAGTTTTGATGTAAGTAACGCTAATATATGATTAACATATGACTGTAATATTTATATGCCTGTGTTGCTGTTACCAACCTTAATTAGACAACCATCTCAAACACACACAAAACCTTTTTTATTTTTTTTTATTTACATGTTTTGAGGTGATTTTTTCCCCCCTTAATAGAGAGAGGACAGTGTACAGGTGACAGAAAATGCGGGAAGAGAGAGATACAGTAGGGGATGACATGCAACAAATGTCACCCGGACTCGCACCAGATATGTTGCAACCTAAAACACCTTGGCCGCCAGGATGTCCCACAAAATCTTTAAACATCTCCCCAACTTATAAAGCACACACAAAAACAATCAGAGCACATCAACAGCATGCAACGGCTTACAAATCAAAACTGAATCCACAAAGAACAAAAAATGGAGCCTGACCAAAACCCTCAGGATGGTGAAGATGTATCAGAAAACCAGAGCAACCTCTAATCTGCTCACAGTCATTGTTCTCTGTTTTGCCTCCAAAGATCAAAGTTCCTGAGTGACAAGTGGATGTGTGAGAAGGGCTTCCTCAACCTGGAGGCTCCGATGGACCCCAAACCCTGGTACAAAGGTCAACCATAAGCACCTAATTCAAACCACAGATTAGTGCGAAATCTCTCTCTCTCTCTCTTTAAGGTGGTGGAACATGACTGTTCAGTGTCTGAAGCTGCCGGCCCCCCTCACTGTGTTACCATCTGTGTCCTGCCAGAAAACCATTAGGATCCTAAAGGAGAAAGCTTTCGACCAGGCCCCAGTCGTTGATGAATCAGGGTACATCGCCTCAAGAAATTATTTATATATATAATAATATATCACTATATATATATAAAGATCAACAGATGTTCCACAGGTGTTTCTTTTACCTCATGATCTGATGTTGAAGCCTGGCTCCTTGTGTGACTTGACAGAAGACAGGAAACTAAGGAGCTGAAGTGCAAAAGTGCATTCAAAACAGAACATTTCTCATTTTTGTTTAGTGTTCTCTTTTTCAGACCTACTATACATTCATCTGGACCTCCTCTCATTGCATGCACAATCCCTCTTTTTGTAATTATTCAATATGACCCAATGAGCCAAATAGCTGTGTCATTTTTTTCATAGACAGACCAGCTTCTTCCGGACCTCCTCCCAATATTTAACCAACCTTCCATTTTTCAAGACAGATAAAATGGCCAAATGTAATGTTGAAACCTCAGTGTCAACTTCTACAGTTCATTTTTATCATTAACAGTTACACAGCTTTTCTTTAGACGTAGTTTTGACTTCTTTTTCTGAAGCAGAGGTTTATTATTTGATTAATAATATGATGTTTTTTTGTATATTTTGTTGGTAGCTGAACTTTTATATATACTGTATATTAGGGTTGACCCCGAATAGTCAAAGATTCGATGCTTCAATAGAAGAAGCCTGATTCGACTGCCAATCTCACAGTAAAATCTTTGTGGATGTGTTATGAGTCGACTATAGGCAAGACTTGACAATTCTTTACTATGCAAATCCTTAGTCGGGGGCACCCCTACTTGATATACTGTATATATTTGTATGAGAAAAATAAACTGCAGTAGAAAATAATTAAATACAGAACATGAGGCATGTCCACTGTCTGAAAACAGATATTTTTGAACGGATGCAGATAATAGCTTTGCGTTACACCTATCTTAATGTATGTCATTATCACCTGTGTCACTGCTGATAGAGGATCAGCAGTAGATTGAGTGTTTGTCTCTGTGTGTGTGTTTCTACAGTGTGATCCTGGGGATGGTGACTCTGGGAACCATTCTGTCGTCTGTGTCGGCTGGAAAGGTCAAACCCTCAGATGCTGTCATCAAGGTGCTCTGCAAGCATTTCAACCAGGTCAGTCAGTAGAAACACATGGAGTGCGTGGTCACATGGATGGTAAATATGCATACTATCCATTACATGCATTCAAAGTTAACATATTTACGTACTTGTTTAATCTCCCTACTGATGTACTCGCAGGTGCACCTTACAGACAACCTGGGGAATCTCTCCCGTGTCCTTGAAACAGATCACTTTGCCCTGGTTGTGCATGATCACACCCAGTGTAAGATACTTTATTTATAATATTTTCTTTTCATTTATTTGATTGAAGACAGTACATATTTGTCAAATGAGGAAAGAGAGGGGAGGGATGACCTACAAGACAGGTCCCCAGCCCCAACAAGTGTTGATCTGCATCAGTTCTAGGAAATAGAACAGTGGCCTTACCTTGATGCGGCAGGTGTGTTAGACAATCATTTAATTTATCTATAATAATCCCTTCATTAGGACTGCAACCAACAATTACTTTCATCATGGATTTATATGCAGATTATTTTCTCAATTAATCAATTAAATGTTTGGTCTATAAAGTACTGCAAAATGCCCATCACAATTTCCCAGAGCCCAAGATGATGTCTTTGTTTTACATAAGTCAAACAAAGCAACACATCCTCACATTTAAGAAGATGGAATTAGGAAATGTTTTGCAGTTTTGCTGTAAAAAATTACTTAAATGATGAATTGAACTATCAAAATAGTAAATTATTTTCACTCTACCCTTCATATTCTCCTGCTCTAACTCCCCCATGATGAAATGCATCCGTATCTGTCCATAATATTTCAATAATTTATTATTCTTTACGGTAGTAGAAATTTGAGATGCAATAAACAGTGGTTGCTGTTGCAGCTAAACTTTTATGTTGCGATAAAGCCTAAATTGAAGCTTTTAAGTTTTTAAGAAACTATTATAATAAATCAAGATGCACATTCCATGTTTTAAATCTATTTTTTGGTTAAAAAATTATAAATGGTTTTAACTGCTACACCTAGTAGAGATTTTTAGGATATTTAGGACCAGTTTCCTGCTCAACAGTGCACTAATAAATTCTTTTTACTTTTTAGTCATAGATTAGTAAATTGTCTCACCAGTGAAATCCACCATTTCAAACAAAGACCCCATTAATGTCTGTCAAAAAATACCTATTTTTGTCTGTCATGTCTGTATAATATTAATAAAGCTATAGCCAGCAGAGAATTTGCTTAACTTAACATAAAGACTGGAAACAGGGGGAATCAGCTAGCCTGGCTCCGTCCAAAAGTAAAACATCCATATACCAGCACCTTTAAATTAAATTTATTTTTCTTTATTGCTTAAACACATTTCTTGAAATGTGTCTTTTTCTCAAAACTCTGAACACAAATCCACAACTTTTCACACAATTCCCCAAACATCCTGTTTTCAGGTCAAAATGAAGCTCTCCACTCAAAACCAACTGGAAAAAACTGGAAAACCAAACTTTGCCCTCAGATATAACACACAAGCCCTCAAAAACACACACACACTACAACACAGTCTTACACACTGGTGAGATAAATTCAAAACAATACTACAAAAACTGGTTATTAGTATGTTGCTTGTGGTTCTCCCCCTCAGAAATCTTTTCACATTATGAACACAAAAGAAATAACAAATGTAAACATTTTTTATTTCTCAGTACTGTCCTGTACACCACACCAAACAACAAATTATTCTGCCCTAGCGTCCTGTCTTTGGTCTGGGACAGGCCAGAGATTCTTGTTCTCCTCCTCCTCTCTCTACCTACTGCACCTCCTTCTTCACCTCCTCCTCCTCCTCCCTCCTGCTCCGCCTCCTCCTCCTCCTCATCTTCCTCCTTTCCCATCTCCTCCTCTATCTCCTATTGTTTCTCTTCCTTCACCTCTTCTTCCTCTCCATACTGCTCTTCCTCCTCCTCCTCTCTCGTGTCCTACACTTCTTCCTTCAGATTTCTCTGGATCCATTGTTCCAAAACTGAATGAACTGACTCTCTGGCCCTTTTACATAGCTATTGAAGGTTCTGATTGGTGTGTTATTAATTATGACTGTTTGTGTTTCCACCTGGGTAGCTGTCTGTTATCTGAGCTCAACCTGTGCTGATTGAGTGAACAATTTTGAATGTTAGTGTTTTCTCAATGAACACATGGTGTAGGCAATGAGAAATGAAGGGATTTGTGTGTAGAGTTTAGGGAAATCTGTATGTGTTTTGAAAAAAGGAGTTATATTTTTGAAATATTAGTTTAAAAGCCTGGTTATAGTGTTTAAGCAATGGAGAAAAATTGTTAGCTAATATTCTTAAGCTGTGCTAACCAGCTGCTAAGGGGGTATCGATGTTTCAAATCAAACTTTTCACCTAAAAGGGAATAAGTGAATTTCCCTTTGCTTAACAGTGAAATGTTGAACATTTGCTTTAAGCAAAGGGTCAGACGAATTTTATTGTGTCCACCTAGCTTCCCAAATATTGTGGCTTTGTATTTGCATAAAAATTGAATAACGTCAACAGTCTTGTGGTGTAGCTACTGTAGTTAGCCTAATGTTTATCCTGCTCTTTTTGTGTTTTCAGTTTAGCCAGTAATGTAAGTGTAACTAGTATACTGTCTCTCTCCAGATAAGGCTGATGGGTCAGCTTGCCAGAGGAGGATGGTGTTTGGCGTTGTGACAACGACTGACCTCCTCAACTACATCACCACAGATGAGAGGCTTGATCGCTTGTCCTCTGAGTGCTCGCTGTCGGACAAAATGTCTCTGTCACCAATTTCTGTGTAAGATGTGGATAATGTCACCTCCTTACCAAGAGGCAGCGCATGAGCACCCACGGTTTTAAACTAAATCATGTTTCTTTTCAGTGTCTCTAAGGGTCTACATCTTTGGCTCCACATAAGGAAATAGGCTGTGTGTACTATTGATATATAACATTCTGAAATCAAACTTAAAGGATAAATTTGGAAATGTTTTATATTTAATCTCATTGTCAGCAAATCCCTTGAAAAGAAAAAACTAGTCATTTGTAAGTAGCATTTTAAAGACTTTTAAAAACATTAAACTGTATATTTGTGATCTGTCTTCAGTCGTAACAAATGCTTTAGGGGCCACAGAGTAGGGAAGCTGGAGAGTATTGAGAGACAACATGTTATTGGTTAGATTTTTATGGGATTTGTCGATGAACATAAGGACAATATAGAAAAGCACCAGCCTTTCCTGTTTAAAGACGTAATTTGTCTAGACTTGATTATGCTTACTGAATGTAACCTGATTATCATAACTACATGATTTTATATGATATCAATCATTTTCTAATCATCAGCTTTTAATTTAAGTGTTACGGTTTTACATCATGTTTACCTTGTGAGCTCTACTGAGTATAGTGAAGCCAGACTGAAGGAAGGATTTGACTTGGCCTGTTATCACTTCATCAAATACTGCTGGAAAAAGCTAAAAGTAGATCTTCAATAAAGACCCTTTTTTGGATCTTGGGAGTCAAACTGCTGTTTAAGGTTAAGAATGGAAATATGATACTGTTAAATATTTATAGTACTTTGCCTGAAAAAAACAGTATGAACTTTAAATTAAATTCTAAAAAGTCTGATGATATTGTGGGCTAATTAATATAACGTATTTTCTATGGATATGCTGGAAACCCATTGCTTCCTTATTTTTAGGTTGTGGTTAAGCTTGTTGCTTTTCTGCAGCTCAGTACAGGTGGGTGGATAAAGCCTTCCACCTGGTGGCTGAAACCAGGCACACTTGTAATTGTGTGTTATGTGACAGGAATCTGCAGCAGTTAAACTTTGGAATATTGCATTTTAACAGATTCTGGATTATCTGTGGCAGAGAAGGAGTAGATGCAATTTTAATTAACCATGAAACTTTTTTATGGAAAAACCACATCAAATAGAAACCATTATTCAAAGCTAAGTATTTTTTTACATCTTAAAATAAGGTTGGAGGGGATTTTTAAGTAAATGCAATACATGTATACAATATGCATGTTCAACTACAGTGCCAGGTGTGTCTGGGGCCATGTTGGGGAACAGGGAGTGCAGGGCAGGCTGTGTGCATGAGACTAAGTGGAATGAAGGGGAGAAAGTTTTTTGGATAGTGTAGGCTAGCGTGAGTTTTCTTATATAGATACACTACCGTTCAAAAGTTTGGGGTCACATTGAAATGTCCTTATTTTTGAAGGAAAAGCACTGTACTTTTCAATGAAGATAACTTTAAACTAGTCTTAACTTTGAAGAAATACACTCTATACATTGCTAATGTGGTAAATGACTATTCTAGCTGCAAATGTCTGGTTTTTGGTGCAATATCTACATAGGTGTATAGAGGCCCATTTCCAGCAACTATCACTCCAGTGTTCTAATGGTACAATGTGTTTGCTCATTGGCTCAGAAGGCTAATTGATGATTAGAAAACCCTTGTGCAATCATGTTCACACATCTGAAAACAGTTTAGGTCGTTACAGAAGCTACAAAACTGACCTTCCTTTGAGCAGATTGAGTTTCTGGAGCATCACATTTGTGGGGTCAATTAAATGCTCAAAATGGCCAGAAAAACAGAACTTTCATCTGAAACTCAACAGTCTATTCTTGTTCTTAGAAATGAAGGCTATTCCATGCGAGACATTGCTAAGAAATTGAAGATTTCCTACAACGGTGTGTACTACTCCCTTCAGA
>NC_060156.1:16903502-16922591 GCF_021292245.1 Micropterus dolomieu | reverse complement strand
GAAGGCTATTCCATGCGAGACATTGCTAAGAAATTGAAGATTTCCTACAACGGTGTGTACTACTCCCTTCAGAGGACAGCACAAACAGGCTCTAACCAGAGTAGAAAAAGAAGTGGGAGGCCGCGTTGCACAACTGAGCAAGAAGATAAGTACATTAGAGTCTCTAGTTTGAGAAACAGACGCCTCACAGGTCCCCAACTGGCATCTTCATTAAATAGTACCCGCAAAACACCAGTGTCAACATCTACAGTGAAGAGGTGGCTGCGGGATTCTGGGCTTCAGGGCAGAGTGGCAAAGAAAAAGCCATATCTGAGACTGGCCAATAAAAGAAAAAGATTAAGATGGGCAAAAGAACACAGACATTGGACAGAGGAAGACTGGAAAAAAGTGTTGTGGACGGATGAATCCAAGTTTGAGGTGTTTGGATCACAAAGAAGAACGTTTGTGAGACGCAGAACAAATGAAAAGATGCTGAACAGATGCCTGACGCCATCTGTTCAGCATGGTGGAGGTAATATGATGGTCTGGGGTTGCTTTGGTGCTGGTAAGGTGGGAGATTTGTACAGGGTAAAAGGGATTCTGAATAAGGAAGGCTATCACTCCATTTTGCAACGCCATGCCATACCCAGTGGACAGCGCTTGATTGGAGCCAGTTTCATCCTACAACAGGACAATGACCCTAAACACACCTCCAAACTGTGCAAGAACTATTTAGAGCAGAAGCAGGCAGCTGGTATTCTATCGGTAATGGAGTGGCCAGCGCAGTCACCAGATCTGAACCCCATTGAGCTGTTGTGGGAGCAGCTTGACCGTATGGTACGCAAGAAGTGCCCATCCAACCAATCCAACTTGTGGGAGCTGCTTCTGGAAGCGTGGGGTGCAATTTCTCCAGATTACCTCAACAAATTAACAGCTAGAATGCCAAAGGTCTGCAATGCTGTAATTGCTGCAAATGGAGGATTCTTTGACGAAAGCAAAGTTTGATGTAAAAAAGATCTTATTTCAAATACAAATCATTATTTCTAACCTTGTCAATGTCTTGACTCCATTTTCTATTCATTTCACAACGTATGGTGGTGAATAAGTGTGACTTTTCAGGAAAACACAGAATTGTTTGGGTGACCCCAAACTTTTGAACGGTAGTGTATATGCAAAGTTTTTAATAAAGTTTTTTTGTGTAGTATAGTCTCAGTTTTCTTTAAGGATAGAAAAGTGTAATATATTGTAACTGAGCATCCTGCTTCGTCCAACTGTAATACAATAAACGGGATGATAAGTCCAGACTTCTGTTATTGGTATTTATTTAGAACATTTTGTTGTAACACACAACACAAAATGAAACCCCTCTCTACATCCCTCTACCCTCCCAAACAAAGAGTTGAATCTCATTCAGTTGTCCCTCCTGGCTCCCTCACAGTCAAGATGGCATCAAAGATAACATAACTGGGATTTATTCATCTCCTATGGTGCCTAACTTTAGTGGTTTGTAACATAGATCAGGATCATGGAATATGCAATTAATCCAGTTTAAGATGAGACCAAACTTTTCTAAAAATCCATGGCCAAGGCGAAAATGTAGCCTGCAATAGACTTGATAAGCCCTACGGGTAAGCCTAGTTTTTAACTTAGCCAAGTTTTGGAAATGCATTTTGCTATGTTGTAACGCATATAGTAAAATGGTGAATAATGCTGCCGAAAGGATTAAAGTCTAAGCTTTATGATAGGCTCAGTCAATAAAATTGAATCACTGCCACCACCAGAGGTCTTTGAGCATATAGCCATAAATGTGCACAGAAAATACAAGACTGATGGGTCCAGTAGTATGCAAAATTAGCATAACACACACACACACACACACACAGAGACACACCAAACCATCATATACAGTCTGTGGACCAAACCCCAAATGCCCTTTCTCGAATAAAAAATGACTCTGACATGTGTTATGTCTCAATTGACCACAGGGAGACAGTAATGACACACTGCAGGAAGACTGGTAGTATTTGTGTGTTATGTTACATTGACAGTACAGCTTTTAATTCTTCAACTTACCACACTGTATATTCAGTTACTTATGAAAACATTGATTTCAGTGCTGTCTTCTGTCAATAATACCATTTATTGTAACACCAGTCCTTGGTTTTGCCTCCTCACTGCAGATAGCAAATAAAATATTCATTATAAAACATTATAGTTATTCTTAAAGGATTAAAATGAAAACAGATGAGAGGCATTAAACTTAAAATGTTCCCACATGAAAGACACATTTTTGCATACTTTTGTGATTTCAGACTATATAGGTCCCTTCTTGTGGCTATATTTAAGCTTTTTTCCAAAGAGCTTTACTTTTTCTTGATTATGCTGTTTTCACTTTTTCTCTCAGAATCTTAATCTGGCAACAATTATTATGACATTGATGAACTGTTATTGTTAGAGACTTTGTAGCGAGACAATGTGACTGGAAACAGTGTTCTTCTTACAAAGCTAAAGATGCGCCCTTGTTCAATTCAATACACTGTTGCTACAGCCTTACTCTTAGTAGCCTATGACCAGTAGCTAATGTGGGCTAATGTTAGCTAACTGTTGAGTCATTCCTTTACTCTTTCTCCTTTACTTTATCTCGTCTCAACAAGGAATACATCAAATTATTGAAGCTAAATGTCATAAAATGTTTTTTCATGAGGACGTTATGTCCACTCACAAAAAAATGTGGGGCTCTCTCAAAGGAATACAGTATGATTTTCCGACGCACCATCACTCCTGATGAGGAAAAAATGTAAAATGTTTCACGACTTAACAGCTCCAGTGTCACTGATGTGATGGCCCCAGGGTTGGGCCCTCACTTGTTCTTGTTATCTTGCTGTGTTCTTGCTGGTCTCTTTAATCCAGGTAGTTGGTGGGTGGAGCTGTTACCTGGTGTGAGGTGCAACACACCTGAGCAGGCGGGGCTTAAAGGATCCTGATTGATGATTTGTCTCTCTCCTCCTGGTCTGCTGATTGATTCTGTACTGTTTGTTTCTTTGTGTTTTACACCCATACACTCCACACTGATCTGACAGACACCTACAATTGTATATTTTGATTAATTAACTATTAAAATATCTAGTATTATTTTCAGACTGTGTGGTTCCCCTCGTTTGTCACCTACTGTTTGAGCTAGGCTGTGACACTGAATATTGACTTCACATGGAGGCAACACTCAGCTTGCTGAACTAGAAACTGTAACCATCAACTTAATTATTAAACAGACAACACATCATACTGCCCTTGACTGTCCTGCATGTGAGTCATCTGATCGGTCAACATCAGCAGGCAGAGACAATATCCCAGGATGACGTTGGACTCTCCCAGTCATAAAGACTGAATTCACATGAACTTAAATGTAGATTTTCAGTCACTATCTCAGCAGGCATATTAACAATGCCACAGATTATCGTAACTGAAGTCTACCGTTCCCCTCACTTCTACAGAGCTTTTTAATGTCTTTCAGCTTGTTGTTTTGGTTTTACGAAAGGCGTAGTTGCAGGGTGGGACGAAGGTCACTGCGGATTTCACCCTTGGGTTTTATGCTTAGCTTCACTCTTTTATGTCTTACTCTCAACACTGTCATCAGTGTTGCTTCCAGGCATGCAGCTGTTAGAAATGAAAAAAAACTCGGGAGAGGTCATCAATCACAGGGCTGATACATAGAGACAAACACTCATTCATGTTCACAGTCACAGGGGCAATTTAGAGTCACCAATTAACCACACCTGATTGGCTTTGGACTGTGGGAGGAAGCTGTAGCGATAGTGCTAACCACTGCACCACTTTGCCTGCTTGTAGCTGCTGTAAGTGAAAGTAGAATGACTACAATGGAGAAGTACTCCAGTAAGGTTAGTTAATACCAGTAAAATTAACTCACAGCGGTCCAGCCTTGGTTCTCGTGCCCCTGCTTGTTTCTGTTTTTGTCCTGACTGCTCCCTCTTTGGGCTTAGTTTGCCTTTGGTGATTAATTGCCTGTCAATCTGCTCTGCTCTGTTTTATTTATTTGACAGGGACAATGCACAATATATGTATTGTACCAGACACAGCTAAAAGCTTATTCTCACCTGCAGTCCCTGGGCAGGGCTGAGCTTACTGAACATCTACCACCAGACCTTTAACAGTGAGGGGTGAGAAAAATTATCTAAAACTCTCCAGAGCAAGTTTGAAATGTGGATTAGCTTCATCTTTTTGAAACTTCTCTTGAATCCTTGGATTTGTTGACCCTTATAAGACACTACAGACCACATAACAGCAGAGAGAAGCGTCAAGATGGCTTCACTCCATTACACTCTTGTATTTATTAAACCACAGTAATAGTATCTCTCAGTCTGAAGCTTGGATGCAAATTTCACATCAAACTCAGTAGGCAGTTACTTCCTTTGTTGTGGAAACAAAGGCATGATTTGTGATGTTTGAGTCAAACAATCCTTCACTCAAGACAGTGAGTCACATGAGTGGTGTTTCGGAAAGATTTCTCTATTTAAAGTCCTGACACAATACATTATTCATGGGTTGATTTTAGTACCACTGGCATGTGAAATATACTAAAAATCAACGAGTAAAATCTCAAGTATGCCAGTCTTTTCTTCTGATGGCTTGATGAATGTAAATACACAATGTAAGTAACAAAAACCTTATTGTCAAGACCTTTAAATCACTGGTCACCACGTTTTTGTCTTGCAACCTTTTAAAGTGACACAATGCTTATTCAAGACCTCTCTTCACCAGTTGAGCAACCAGTTTATTTTAGTGATGTTGCCTCAGATTGTTTCATTCAAATAGTTTTAGAGGCCTGAAGAGGTAAAAGAACGAGGACAGACAAAATATTAGAAAAAGTTTGACCTGAGTCTGATGCTATAAAATTCAACAGCACAAAAAATTACAACCTCCAAAACCTAAACAATCTTTTATTTTTATATATATAAACAAAGATAAGAACATTCTAGTATTTAATCTCGATTATATATCCAATACATATCTTCACTGACATTTACATGAATTGTGTTACACAAGAATATCTATGGGGCTATTTTCCTATCATTTATTCAAGACCATGTTCTTTCAATTTGAGACCATGATTTATTGATTTCAAGTTCAGATTTTGTAATGCTTTCCCTCAAAACGGTGCCCTCACAGTCAAACAGCCCTTGCATGCACTTAGATTTTCTCTGTTTCAAACAAGATATTTTGCCTGCACAAATTACTTCTGCCCTTCTCCTCGCGCTCAGGCTGTTTCTGTGCGCTTGTGAAATGTTTGCTCTCAGATTTCTGCTCTGTTCTCGGATCTTTTATGCAATTACCGTGACAAACCCCCCCCAACCAATAGAAAGCTGTGTTGATGACCATTGAAATGATCCCTGTGTTGTTGTGGGCGCATTAGCTTTAGGATGTCCAGTATGGGCAGTACTCTTTAACTGGGTTCATCCACTTATGTTTTCCACGGCTTTATCCCTTGCTCTGTTTACAACTTTTTAAATAAAAGGACAGTTATTACATACACCAGTGCCCGGACCTTTTACTGTAATAGTTACATAAGACATAGCACAAAGGTCTCAAGCAACAACATATCAAAGTGATTATTATTATATTATACAGCGCATCTGGCCCATTTTAAACAGTCATGCAGGAACAGATTCATTCCGTTTCCTTCCTTGTGTGACAGACTTGCTAAACCAATGACAAGCTGCCTGCACCTCCTGTTTCAAGCCTACTCACCAATCAGAGTGGGCACAGGGCGTGTACATTTTATAACAACAAACTGGAGGAAAACGTGTGGGATAGTGGCGCCAGCCGAACCAACACAGGCTGCGGCAGTGCTGCGGTTTTGTCTGGCCTCAGCACACACTGAAGTGTTTTAGCAGCGGAGGTTTAGCTGCCCTACATTGTTGACATGTTGTTAATTTCTCATTTTGTGTGCTTCAACTACTGATAACAGCTCTCTGTGAGCCCGTTCGTCTCTCTGATGGATAACGTTACATGTCCACATGGAGTGTTTCAGAATAAGAGCGTTTTGCTTGTCTGATTTTGCTGACTTGTTCAGATTTTGATTATTTGTTCAGTTGTCCTTGATTGTTGTGCTTCTACGAGGGTTAAGTAGGCTACGTAGTTAAATTGTTAGTTTTTTTTGTCTGTTTTAAATGATTTTTGATGTACCATCGGGAGTCTGCAAAGGGTGTTTTATTTTGAAAATTGACCGGATTCTCTATGCCGTTCTGGGTCTGACTTCCTGCCTGTTTCATCTACTCTGTGCTACTTGATGTGGCTTCCGTCAAAAATAGATTGGCAGTGAATATTGAACTTTAGCAAAACTTCAATAAAAGAAATCATAAATTGAATTGTAATCACAATATCTGGCAGAAAAATCTCAATTAAATTTTTATCCGCAAATCGTTCAGCCCTATCACTAATGTACAGCTGAACCAAACTGAGGTTACCGAACCGCCCTAATCTGCTTCTCATCGACTAGTAGTCCTTAACTAGATTGTGCGCATTTGCAACTCCCAACAAAGATCAGATTGAAGTGAATTTTAGTCTAGTGGCTTTGAACAGAGTGATGCAGTGTTTATTGTTAAACAAAAAGGCTGTCTCTGTAGGTATTTCCATTACTTTCCACAATTTATTTCTTTAATCTCTATTTGTACCTCGTCCATCCATCTATCCATCCTTCCACAATATTACAGTCAAATTATCACGCACAAACACAGAAGTCATGTGTTTAAATCCCATCTGCTTGTGCATGGAACATATTCAGGGGTTAAACTGACCTGAGTTTCACCTCTCAATGTGATCGTAACCCACTCTTGTTCTGCCCTCTTGATAATAACCAGCATAATATCCTATAATCTACAACCTAATCTACCTATTTAATGTGTTAATATTTAGTAAATACAATACTATATAATCTTTGTCATTTGGTCTGTGCTCATGTCCTTTCGGTTTGGATGGACAAATTCTCAGATCTGGCTGCTTCTTGACGTACACAATTTTCAGATGATGGTGATCAACAATCATTTGAGGCGCCACAAATTGCTGCCAGGGAGTGACTGGGTGATTGAAAACACTTTGGAATTAAGTATGACGCACTTCCAGTTCCCTCTCAGCCTTTCAATGCTTCCTTTGCCAACTGATTATAATGTCAAAATTAAAGGTTAATTATTGGCCTCAGGCCTGAGTGACTAAATATATTAATCAAGGAGGGTGAATTTTCCTTTTAAAACCAAATAAATTATTTTATTTAACAGGTGGGGGGTGGGGTATGAAAGCCCATTTCCGCCACTATGATGAAAAGAAAAGATCCTGTAAGTCTGTTAAAGAGAAACTTGATCAAACATTCAAACATTGTCATTAACTGAAATTAAAATAAAAACGATAACTAAAACTGTATTGTAGGTTTGCAAAACTAACTAAAATGAAAAAGTAAATGTCCTTAGTTTTTGTTTATTTATTTATTTATTTTATAGGACCTAATAATCCCACTTTTCGTGTGGATATGAAGCCGGGGTGATGTAAACATGATTTTCGCACCTATTCTGGTATGACTCTTCAAATATCTGACTGCAGTCATTTGACCCAGGAATAAATGCCAATTGTACCCTTTCTCAATGAAGACAAAAGTCAGATGTTAGCAGGTGTTTTGTCCAGTGTAAAAGGTTACAGCTGCATACTGTACATGTTCAGCTGCTTACTGTTACATGCTATTCTTTATACAGGATTTGGCATTTATTCACCCAGTTATGACAAATCATGTCAGTTCCAACACTTCATGATAAAAAGTCTCAACTTGTAAAGAAATCTTAGTTATGAGACTACAGTTTAGTGTCAAGTTCCTCTTCAGTGTGTATGAAATCAGATGAGGGCTACTGAGATCCACAGGAAAGACGTAATAGATGTGCCTGTCAACTCGCTAGACAGTGACACACACGCACACATA
Source organism: Micropterus dolomieu (assembly GCF_021292245.1). Taxonomy (NCBI): domain Eukaryota; kingdom Metazoa; phylum Chordata; class Actinopteri; order Centrarchiformes; family Centrarchidae; genus Micropterus; species Micropterus dolomieu. The sequence continues at coordinate 16,914,634 of NC_060156.1, read as the reverse complement.
TACACTGGTGTGAATGACATGTCCCTGTCTAAATGGCACATATTGACCATCAGTCAGTGCACAGCTACTGGCAGTGACGGAGGACCCTCGTCACTGGGCTGTTGCCTGCAGTTATGCCACCTATTTAGACTCAGGCCTCATGTCCCTCGGTGCCAGTGTCAGTAACAGCCCTGCTGGTGCAGCCCATCACATTTCCTGGCCACCATTACCTAATTTAGCCTGTTAATCGGAAGGTCGGCGGTTCAATCCCTGGCTCCTCCAGGCTACATGTCAAAGTGTCCTTGGGCAAGATACTGAACCCCAAGTTGCCTCTGGTGGCTGTTCTGGCAATGAATGTGTGTGAATGGTGAATGCAGATGTGTCAATAGTGTAAAAGCACTTTGAGCATTTCACTCGAGAGTTACCTGGCTCCTGCAATCATGACCCCTTGCCTCGAAAGTTACAGTTGCGTCAGCGCTCCAGATGGTTTGAGCTCTGCGTTATCACTGCCATTGCTCTCAGGGAAATCACTAAGGGTTGAAAATAGAACAGTTCAGTGTTTAATGATGAAGAATACATTTTGACTAGTGAACCTCTCAGGCGTCTGTGCTTCGGCTGCATATTAATAAGTTCCCAGGTTTGTTCTTGCTGTCTGGAAAAAAAGCTGTGAGCAAAATTGAACAAGGAGTTCAAAGCTGCAGAAACTAAACAAAGAAAATAATAAATGTGTTCTAGAGGGAGCATTTGACATTTTTCCTGCGCTGGCTATAGGTGTACTGTAAATTTATTTGCTCCTCAAAGACCAGTATGGTTGTGGCAATAACCACGAGTGAGGAATAACCATGAGTATTTAAAAAGAGTTGAAAGACGCTTTTCATGAAAAGTTCTTTGAGAAACTATTAGGTTTTCTCCTTTTTATTTATCCACCTCCCCCACACGCACAAACAGCAGCCACTGAGCACCATAAAGTACAATATTTAGTCTACTGAAGTATATTAGCAAAGAAAGGCCATAATAATTTGAATTCTGTTTAAAAACTCAATGCCTCTGCTTAGTGTTGACATTAAAATAGCTACCACTGGATTTATATCATTCAGATACTTTATGAATATCCTGATCTGGGTTTATGTGGCTTAAATTCCCATTTTTTTCTTTCATTGATCATGTGACCAACAAAAACTAACCTGATTCCATTCACGCTCAGTAGCTTATGTTTGTATGTTTTTTCACGTTTTTGCATCATGAGGTCAAAATTTTAATTTTACAAACACTTTTTCTTTTACTAATGACATTCCATATTTGCAGGTAATTAGTAAATGTTAGCATGCTAACATTGTAAATAAAGATGGTGACAATGATAAATTACATGCTAAACCTCTTGCCTTGCTGAATCTGTACCATAAACACAGCAAGAACACCACAGCTAATGACATGGAGTTCAATAAAACCAAAAAATCACAAACACAGACTCTTACACAAACACACGAGAGGGTGGTTAGTAAAGTGAATCTGTAATTCACATTAACTGTGATATTAATTGAGATGCTAATTTTGGTTTGAAGAAGACTAATGATTGAGACCATAAACTCATTAGGAAAGTGTTTACTGAGGTAATAAATTAGGTGAGAAGTAGGGTCATTTTGTCATTGACTCCAACCCAATCGGACTTCTTTTTGCAACCAGTGGAGACGCACCCTGCTGGCCATAAGAAAGAATGCGTGTTTAAGGCACTTCCGTGTTGCCTTCACTTTTCAGACCCGGAGGTTGTTGCTTGGGGAAAACACACAAAGACCGGAAGTAAAACAAAATGACACATGACGACAGACTATCAAAATGAAATAACTTGTCTTCTTTTCTTGTTGGGCTCCTGATTCACCACAGCTAGCACATACATGGCTCAGTATGCTCCTTAAAGAGTTACATATTTAAGTAAAGTGAAACAGCTCTACTGCCATAATCTTGACCTTGTCACCATGTTCACGTCCCACACCCGTTTACTGTTACAAAGCTCCTGCCAAAGGTATATCACGTTACAGAGCAGCTGTTTATTCGTTTTCACTTGAGCGCTTTCCTTTTAAATGGAGTGAGGCATTTTTCTGCGTGACTGCGCCTGGTGAACATCAGACTTATTCCACAGTAACTCTGATCCCTGCTTAGATGACTTTCCCCTTAAAAACATACAGTTTGCTCAGGGGATCCTGATAGGAAATGCCTCTTTAGTCAACAGGAACACAGCACAATGGAGAACATTGTGAGGAATCACAGGGTTCTTATGAATTCGTGAAGTGGGGGAAGGAGGCAGTGGAGAGCAAGAACACGTCCTGGTTTTAATTTTCTCATATTGCGTCATTCCCCTGTCAAAACATATAAATCACAAGCATGTCATCTTATGAAAGCTCTTATCTCCTCTCTGCGTCTTTTATCATACTGTTCTCCTGCAGTTACACAAGAAAATAGAAAATAGATAAAAGAAAATTAATTTTTGTCAGAGGCAGACATAGATAGCTGGAATGAATACAGATTGACAGACAGACTTGCAAAAGAGTATGTGATTGAATTACTGAATTAGAAAGAATAAAAAGTCAAACGAATGGAGGTCAAAGCAGCTGTTTGCTCTGATTTCTCTCTTGCGTCACACTCAGACCCCTCAGGGGGAGCACAGCAGTTTGAAACTAACCTTTGCACTAATGGGAGGGGTAGGCGGATACAGTTTGCACTTGCCAAAATGTGTGTATTGTTTCCCCATGTTTTCCTGCAGTGTGTCTTTGGAGAAACTGAATGTTGAATGCTCATGTCTCTGTTTCTGCTCTGATCTCTCTCCTAGGTCCAGATGTCAGCCAAGTGTTAAATAAGTGCAAAAGACGCTTTGGGTTGTTGTAGTTTATGGAAGAGCTTTCAATAAGAACTTTATTGTTAATATTGGTGAAATTTGAATGATATTTTGTGTAAATATGAACTATAATGAAATCAGCTGTGCTGAAGTTGCAAGAAGACATGCTGTCAATTTCCAAGGTGCCCCCATGACTGAAGCATGTCACAGCCTTGCGAACATTGATACAAGATGTATTTTCCCTACATACCATGAACGATTTAATTTGACTGTCCCTTTATAACCTTTGTCATCATGTTGTTACATTTATATTCTACTTAGAAAGTGCAAACTATAAAGAGTTAGCAAGATACGCTAACAGCATTAATTTCTACCGGATGCGCTGCTTTTCATTCATTTCAACACCTGTTGAATGAACTACTGGACACTCAGTGCTGTGTTTGTCCTGGCTGGATATCATGATTGGCTGGTAAGCCTACATGCATAACCTAGATTCAGGAATCACCTTGTTTTGTACAGAATTAGAGGTGTCACAGTAAGGACAGAATTGAATGCTGCCAGTGGGACTAGGCTGGGTGCTTGTTAAACCAAAGTGTTTCTTTAACCTGTAAAAGAGTTGTGCTGAGTAAGAAAAGTAATTTAATGAGTAATGTCACTATTGCAGTTGTGTAATTAGTTAGGGTGACCTCAATTTCCCGGACATGTCCTCTTTTTGGGACCTAAAAAATGCATCCAGCCGGGATTTCTAAATCGCCCAAAATGTCCGGGATTCATCTTCTACAGTTGGCATCAAAAGGGTGAGTTTGTGTGTTGCTTTGACTTTTCTCTGTAGGTCCCGCCTTCTCGTACACCACCATTGGTCGGTCATATAGGCCTACTTGTCATTCACGCAAACACTGGTAAACTGCATCTCAGTTATTACCCTCAGCACCACAGCAACAGCCAAGAGACAGAGCAGCAGCTTGCTTGTCAACAGTGGCAACACAGGACTTTTTCTTCCATACCAGGACTTCTCGCAAGCTGCCAGTACTCTTTTCTGCCCTTTCCACCGGCTTTTTTTTATCCAAGCGTGTGCAGGAAGTTGCTCATTGTCACTTTTCGTTAACCGACCGATCCCAGCCTGGATTGGGCTCGACATCAAAAAAGGTTGACGTGGTGCTACAGCAAACTTTCGAAATGTTGAACATGTGTTGCATGTATGGTTATGATTTATTGATAAGTTAACACTTAGCATTAACAAATTAGAGACTAACCACCATGTAGACCATTTTTCTTGCACAAGTATCTAATGAATGAAAACAACATACCATAATGAAACTGCTGTAACTGGAATTAATATTATAGGATACCTGCAGTAAGCTATAGGATACAATTATCTGACATTATAAAGAATATTGTAACATTAGCCCTAGTCAAGTGCCCACTGTCCTCTTTTTTTGAAAACTTTTTGGTCACCGTAAATTAGTAACGTATTTTTTCTATGAGTAAATATGTCCCAGAGTATTAACAGTATAACTTAAGGACTCACAGAGGAACGTACATAGTGCTCAAATCCCAGAAGTAACGACTGGCCCCTGAGCTGGTTAATGCCTATGTCACTGTTGAAATTGAAATGATATTAACAACTATTTTTAGTGTCCTACCACAGATTCTGCAACATTTAAATGACAGTACCAACATTATCAGTCTGTATAAATTGCTTCCTTTTGGTAATTCCAGTTTAAACCAAATACATCATAAGAAACACCAAGGAGGAGCAGTATTAACAGCAGCAGTGTAAGCCAAAATGAGTAAGCAGCCAAGAACATATAAACCTGTACTGTCAGGTTCTTTGAGATTAAGCACACACCCACCAGCTGCCAGACAGATAGGAATCCTGAAATGTGAAAATGATAGGTGGGTCCATTTATGACACTTTCTGTGTGCTCATAATCTTAACAGTGTGAGGAGAGCAAAGAGAGTCTAAAGAAAAACGATTACTGTGCACAAGATCACTGGCACACAGACCCACACAAACCCAATGGTGGTGCCTCTGAGAAGAGTTTGATGCTGATGTGCAGTGAAAGGCAGAGGTGGTGCATTAGATGGAGTGTAGAGCTGCTGTGAGTCAGACTGTGCTGTCGTGTCAGCTTGTCCAGACAGACGCTGCTCTCCAGGCTGTGTGTAGGTGTCTCTCAGGGGACAGTTGGGCTTTTCTGTTACGAAACCCTGAGATCAGGCCAGTAGTTGCTGCAGCTTTTCAATACTTCATGACATGCAAGGGCCGCCTGCCTAGTAACACAGCTGAGCACTTCGTCTGAGGGTCACAGAGCTTCAGAATAAACTGCTTTTTAATTCAGACATCCATTAACAGATTATCTCTGGCCCTCGCTGTTTTTGAAGGGCTCATTGCATGATGTGCTCACAATAAGCATTTTAATCTGTGTTTCAAGCTTCTTTTCAACCTTTAGTTGTACTTTTGTTCATTTACAGTTATCAACAGCAGCGGACTCAGGCAAAACATTTCCCATTACTCAACACTCACTGACAAACTGAAAATCCATGGCAAGGCAACTTTATTTGTATAGCACAATTCATCAACTGGGAAGTTCAAAGTGCTTTATAAGGTATAAAAACATACAAACAAAAATTATATATATAGCCTATATGGTATTTACATGAGGTAAAATGTTTTTAAAAGGGCAGATGTACAGGCAGGTGTTACAAGAGATTAAAATGTGAATAGTTTCTTCTTAGTTGAAATGAAGAGACATTTTCAAGATAAATGTACCATCATGTGCAGTAATACTTTCTATCTGAACATCTTTGAAGCTTTTGAGGCTAGTAGCTAGCTACTTTGGCTCTTTATTGCTTATGCTGTAGTGTGCAGTGGACATTTGCTGGCCACTGACATTTACAGTATCAGCAGCATTTTTAATAGCTCCAATGGCTCTAAATGTTTGTCAGTAACCTTATTCTGTGCCACCTTGATATGCTTCAGTGTGTCTGCTATCGGTGACCTTGCATACCACAGGCTTATGTAACTGTAATGGTCTCGGTTTTCACAGATGTGTCAGATGAACCTGGACACAGGACTCTTGTTTTTTTTGGACTTATTGTGTGAGGGAGATCACTCTGCAGCAAGTGTTGCTCACAAAACTGCAATTAAACACATGTTCCTATCAGTTCATATCATCTAGGTGGTGGATTGTGTGGTGTGTATTAGATTTACTGCAGCTATTTTAAGAATGAAAAATTAGATGGTTCTATGAAGAGTGTGTACATATGCAAGTTCACGATGTATTGGCTGTGCGAAGCGGTTTGTGTATGTTGTGCCAGATGATAGGACAGAGGTATATTGTTGTTCTCACTCAGGAGCTTTTTCCATTTTGGGAGCCCCCATCCTCCCATCTGTTTTTTTCATCTCTTACGTCAATGCCTCCCGACCGTTACTGAGTGAAAGGGTTTTCCCACTCGATTCCCCCTGAGAGCTGCTGCCAGCCATGCTTTATTATTGTAGGCACTGCACTTTTACAGACTGATAGGTTTCATTATAAGCTGGGGAGGAAACTTCATAAGAAACACCGAATTAACTTCCTGACTATTTCCTATCTTCCTTGGCTGCTTTGTTAGGGCCCTAGTATTTTCCAAACAGGTGTTTGTTCAGCGATATAGTACACAAGATCATGACGTCAACAGGATGTGCGCTCACTTCCTTTGAACAGAGTGCCTGTTCCTGTCATTTGACAGGAAGATAATGCAAAAACTCTTTGCTACACAGATTGGAAATATCTGATACAACTGCTCAGTTGTATCAGATATTTCCCATCTGTGTGGAAGTGTGTGTCAAGTCTCGTAAATTAACAGAGACTTGGCCAAGTAGAGGATTTAAAATTATGTGATTATCATGCCATATTTTAAAACTGAAAAATAAAAAGCTTTGAAAGCTTTAAATCTAATAAAAGCATTTGATTTAATAAAAACAAATCTCTGCAAAGTAAGTTTGTATTTGAGTTTCCCTTCTTCAAACCTGCAGCACATTTTCAGAGTTTCAAATGTGTCACTGTTCTCCCGGTGTACTAGTTTGTTTTGCAGGTTTGAAACCTTTTCAGAGATTTGCCCACACAACGCAAGCTTGTGAGTCCTGTGATGTGGCAGGAAGTTAACTTACTGCAGATTTTATTAGCCTTTCAGGCCCGGGGCGGGGAATGCTGGCATGAGTGGTGCCGGAATGGGCAACAGAACCAGAACCGGGCAACTGGGAAAAGGAACCAGGCTCTCCAGCCTCCCATTGAACACAGTTTGACGAATACAATACAGAGGTGGCTTTTTGTTTTGCGGGTTTGGCTCCGGGCACCCCGGCGCTGACCCTGCTTTTATCCTCTCTCAGGCCTCCAGAGGTGGGCGCTGATTGATGCCCAACCTACCTCTTGCTCCTCTCCCACTTCACACCTCTCCTGTCCCTGTACGAACCCACTGTGTCTTTGTCGTCCTTGGAGTCAGAGTCCTGGTTGGAGCCGGTGTAAATCTCCTCTGTACTTTATTCCCTGTCATAAAATGACAGTGCTTCTCCTAGCGAGAATTCCCCGCTGGGTCCCCCACGCCCCAGGCCTGAGAACCTCCTCCTCCCGGCGGTCCAAAGCTCCTGTGCTTAAGGTGTGAACTCTCCCTGGTACTCCAAGCTCTTAGTCCAGGGAGATCAGCTAAAAGGGCCTCTGACTGCACAGCTAACTAGCCAACAGCAGCTACAATTAGCTGTCCATATGGGGAACTCTGTACGTCACAGAGAGTTGAGCCAGAGCAGAAGGAAAACCAGAAAATATTTTTTCCGTAAAATATGATCCAGTTTCACCAAAATCAGCGAACAGTTAAAAAAACTTTTTTTTTTCTAATCAGGGAGGCCTAATCCCAGAAACACTCTGCCTCTCAAGCCTATCAAAACATTATGCAAGCCTTCAAAAGTTAAAATCTTGCAAAACCTTTTATTAGATTTCAAGCTTTCAAACTGTTTCAGCCTTTCAATGTTTTTTTTCTTCCAGTTTTGAGATATGGAAGAAAAAGGAAGAGCAAAAGAAAAAAAGAGGACCAAGAGGCACAAATCTCTTAGACGAGACAGTTAATTACCTTGACAAATTCAACAGAGCCTCATGAATGCTGCTTGGAACAAAATATTGCTTCTAGTGTTAAACAATCTAATGCCAACCCCTGCCCTCATACTCAACCTATTTTCCTGCCCTTCGTCCGGTTGTGCAAACACACATGGCCCACTTAGAGGAGCACACACACACACACACACACACACACACACACACACACACACACACACACACACACACACACACACTCTACGCTCTTGTATAACCGTAGGTTCTGAGGAATGAAAGACAGACTTGTAAACATCTTGCAGACTGTTGGCTGTATTGTGGAGCTAGAGTTGCTGACGTCAATGCAGGCTGATGACTTCATGTGTCCACTGCTGCCTAGAGAGGTGACAGACAGAAAGGTGACAGATAAATAAGCAAGCTGCAGTTTATGTGTGTGTGTGTGTGTGTGTGTGTTTATATTGAAACAAGCAAATGCTCATTGTTGTTAAGAGCCATGTGCTAAAATGCAACATTACATCAGGATTCAACGGCAGTCCTTTTTTCCTCACAAATCGACACACGAACACTCATGTTGACTGTGTTCATTTTAGAGTGCGTGCTTAGATGGGACCTGATTAATATTGCCGAGTTTACCTATGCCCCTGTTAACCTGTTCAGAAACCTTATGTGGCTAGGCATTTTTTTAACCCACAGAACTTTATTTTAAATCCTTCTGGAGATACCAAAGTGTAAATAAACAAATAAGCACATGAATTTAGGATGTTCCCAAAGCTTAAAATCATTTTTTAATGTACTGTAAAGAAAAGTTTGAACATTTGTAGCGGTTTCTTGGCAGCTGTGACATGCACTAAATTTTATCCTGTGAATGATACACTTTTAATGTCCTTCAATGTCCTCTCTGGTAGACATGGGGGCCTTAGTTTAGCATGCTAGCATGTGAACATTTGCTAACTAGGACTAGGCTGATGGGAATTTCTTTAGTTTTCATCATAAACCAAAGTATTTGTTAAATTAAAAATGTATTGATGTTGGTGCAACATAGAAACTTGAGGGTTCTCCAAAGTTATTATAATTTATCCTGAAGGGGACATTAATACATTTCTCTCAAAATACATTAGAGGAAAAGTCAGGGAATTACAAAAGTCATTAGTATTCATCATCTGGGAACCTATACAATAGTTGATATTTCAGATATTTCAGTCTGGGACCAAAATGGTGGACCGACTCACAGACAGACCGTCTAGAGTCACTTAACTGGCATGGATATAAAGGAAGGTTAAAGGGGACAATGGAGAATTTAAGTGGTTATAAAGAGGTTCAGTTATAAACCTTATCAGTGGCAACAAGTCATATCAGAGGTTTCACTGGCAATACCCATGATACCCACCTGCCACATGTGGTCACGTAGCAACAAACTAGTAGCACTATCTCTGGTGTCACAAGCCAAATGTAACAGTAGCTGGAGGCCCAGGACTCAGGCGCAGTCAGTGACGCACCCACCATCTGACTTCAAGTCCTCCCAAGTTTCCACAGAGATACAACTTCTGACACTGATGTGTCATGATACGACCACGTGGCGCAGCGAGGCACTGTGACTCTGTCTCTGATTGCTGTTCCTTTTTATGCTTCATCATTTCTCCTACGTATGAGACACTGAAGTGAGAGATTACACAAAGAGGATTTACTGAACAAATGCAGTGAATCGCATGATATAGAGACACAATTCAGGAGAAGACTGGACAAAGACACAGAGCGGGGCAGCTTTACTGCAGCCAATCCAGCTCCATTTTTAAGAAGACAGCAGGAGGATATGGAAAGTTGAAGGGCAATGCTGGCAATTATCTATATTTGTGTCAATAAATCGTACAAAAAGACAAAAACTATAAAGTGTCAGTCTGTCTCTCAATACTTTATGACTTCCCTGGCACTGTCTGTGGCCCCCATTCTTCCTACTGAAGACATGGAGCTAAATAAATGGTAAATGGCAGCATTTATATGTAGTTCTTTTATCAAAAACGCACTCAAACACTGATGGCAACATGGTGCTGGCCTGACCAATGGGAGGAATTTGGGGTTCAGCGTCTTACCTAAGGACACTTCGACATGTGGACAGGGCAGCTCCTTTTAAAAAACTTTATTAATATGATTAAAATGGAGGGAGAGAAAGGAGGAGGGAGGAAAGCGCACTGGCCTCCTAGGAGGAGGAAGAGAGCCTTTTTTTTTTGTGCACTATTCTGCTGCCACTTCTTTTATGAAAGGACTTTGAAAGCTCACTAGTGCACAGCATACCTAAACCAGATTATCTGCATTTTGTAGATGGGATGAATTTCAGGCATTTGCCCTCTTAACAGGAATCCTATTCTGTTTAACCAGCTTTGTAGCATGTGCCTCACTGTGTGTCAGATGGCCATGATTAAGGAATGAGGGAATGTTTATTGTTTTTTAACTCCTTCAGGCAGAATATTCTGGATCAGGAATCCCTTGTCAGCCAAAATCTGGTCTCCAGCCTTGAAATGGTCCAGACTGACAGAATCCAGTAATATTTTCTCACTTACTGATACTGGGTAAAGCTTGCTGCATTATGTGCATCTCTGCATTTGGTGCCACCCCAGGAAGTAGTTTAAAGTACACGGTATGCAGAGTAGGTCTCTTTCTGGGTATCCATTTTCTTAAGGATAGCTAGTTTGATGAAAGTGCAACCCAATATCATTCTGCAGTTTTGGAAGTGCAGAAATGAAGAAGGCAAGCTGGCTTTATTTGTCTCTCGGCTTGGTGCAAAGCTCATTACGTCCTTAAAATGGAGCATATGAAGAACCTTAATGAATGTACACATTCTTTGCAGTACTTAAACTGCAGTGGAAGAGTCTAGCCAGTTGCAGGTGTGCATAGTTATGACAGAGTTTCATGAGGGTCATGAAAATTTGTTCTTCAAGAATGAGTTCCTGCAGGTTTGAGCTACTCCATGCTTACCGCTTCACCTCCACACTCGTCCTGCTCTCTCTGTCCCTCGGCCCATCATGGTCACTTTGTCTGTTTCACTGTCTCACGTCTCCTCCTCTGCCTGGCAGTGGACAACACAGCTCTTTTACTCCTTCAGGTGCCTGTGCCTGCACTACGCAGGGTACTGCAGCTGATGTTGGAGCTCCTGCAGCCCCGGCAGCAACCACATCGGTTGTTTTCGCGCATTTGGCGGCCTCCGTCTGAAGAATGTTTTTTTTTTTTTTTTTTTATTGGCCCGG
>NC_060156.1:16753250-16903402 GCF_021292245.1 Micropterus dolomieu | reverse complement strand
GTACTTAAACTGCAGTGGAAGAGTCTAGCCAGTTGCAGGTGTGCATAGTTATGACAGAGTTTCATGAGGGTCATGAAAATTTGTTCTTCAAGAATGAGTTCTTTGGGGCTCCAACCAGGGCTGGACTGGGACAAAAAAATCGCCCATGGCATTTTTGGCCGAGGCGACCCACCAAAATCGGTCGGACACCCCTCACCAATACACCATCGGTCCATTTAGGCGGTCAGATTAGGGGTGTGATGAAACACTGAGATGTAACACTTGCACAAGATTGGTGTGAATGCCTACAAAACAAGAATATATATTGCAATAGATCTATTATTTCTAAAAAATATTTATAGATTAAAGTTTTGATCAAGAGGACTGGGGGTCCTTCCCCAGCAGATTTTTAGCATTAACCACTTAATTTCCCGCATTGTGGAGACATTTTCTGCACCAATTTATGGTGGAAAAGTTTTTATAAAGGGAAGCACAAAATTCAGGTGGCAGGTGACAATTCACAATATATAATAATAATAATATAAAATATAATGCAGTAATCAGTAGCTTATAATTATTTTTTGCTTAAGTTACTTTTTTGGGACAACGCAGAGATTTCTTCTATATTTACATTGCAGGTTTTCTTATTGTGCAAATAAACCATTTTCATAGCATTTTTATTTGTTAATCAACATTTCTTGGTGCAAGCTATTTTTCAGAACATTTTTCACAAATGCTTTCCAAAAGTGGTGGGTACATGTCCTCAGCGTCCTCAGTGTAAATGACCCTCCCTCCCTGCAGGTTTGAGCTACTCCATGCTTACCGCTTCACCTCCACACTCGTCCTGCTCTCTCTGTCCCTCGGCCCATCATGGTCACTTTGTCTGTTTCACTGTCTCACGTCTCCTCCTCTGCCTGGCAGTGGACAACACAGCTCTTTTACTCCTTCAGGTGCCTGTGCCTGCACTACGCAGGGTACTGCAGCTGATGTTGGAGCTCCTGCAGCCCCGGCAGCAACCACATCGGTTGTTTTCGCGCATTTGGCGGCCTCCGTCTGAAGAATGTTTTTTTTTTTTTTTTTTAATGGCCCGCAACGCAAGAAACAGAGAGCAGAGGGGTGATGGCTAGTAAGAGATGTGATTGGGCCAGCCCAATGTCAGTATAGAAAATTACCCAATGAACTGCTGTCCATTCTTTATGCATGTTACACCGATCCCAAAGGTGCGTCGGCCCACCGGGCATTACAATACAATAACTGTCACAACAGTAATTCTGCTTATCCTTGAGAGACCTCAACTCTGCTGTGGACCAGTCTAGCTAGATCTCAAGTTGAATCCTATTTCTTCGTTCAGGCTGCAGTTCTTCAACCGTTTTACGACTGGATTGTTCCACATCATTATCATAAACTGCACCGCTCTATGCTCCTCTCTGCCTATGGCTAGTGGACTAGTTTACCATCAGTGTTTTCCTCACTCAAGCATTAGGAATGATCTCCACTATCTGGTCCAATGGGGATATCTTTTGTGGCTACAAATAAAACAGGGACTTTTTTATTCCCTTAATGGAAAATGAGTAGGAGTGGGCACCGCACTTCCTGTCAGCTTGTCTGGGGGAAAAGTGGAAGATAAACAGTTTTAGGTTAATGGAAGTTACACCCAGACACTTAAGAGCACACATACAGAAGTCTGCAGAAACCAAGTGAACAAATATAAAACATCCAATAGCACAATAGAAACAAAGTTAATTCAATCTTATACTACAGTAATTGCAAGATTATAATGGTTATATTTCTTTATAATCCTTATCATTGGGCTACATGTGGCTTGGAGGTAGACCTGGTCGTCCACTAAGCAGAAGGTTGGAGGTTCAATCCCTTGTTCCTCCAGTCTGCATGTCAAAGTGTCCTTGGGAAAAATACTGATCCCCAAATTGCTCCCGATATGTGTTTGTGAATGCTTTAGTTTTTAATGAGTAGTTGGCACCTTTACATAACTGGGCTCAGCAGCCTCTATGGACCAAGGTTATTATAGTTTTGGATTTTTCATTAGTTTTTTTTTGTTTTGACTTTTTGTTTTCAATTTCAGTTTAGTTATATTAGTTTTTAATGTGGGTTTGATAGTTTAGCCTTTTTTTTTTTTATAATTCTTAGTTTTAGTTTAGTTTTTATTAGTTTCAGTGTTAGTTTTAGTCTTTGTCGCTGCATGATGCTAAGCTCAGTTCAGTTTAGTTCAGTCCAGTTTAGTTTCTTCACAAAACATTGAAATACAAGTACAATCATTAGAAATAATGCAGAATTGTGAAAAGTCACTGATCTTTTTTAAGCTGTCAAAGCTTGTATGTAGGGGCCAAAACACTAAGCAAATATTTGAAGTACACATTGTATAAATAAGTACTACAAATAAATGAAGCACATGCAATCTACAGTATAATTTCTAATCTACATACAGAAAACCCTAAGAGCAAACTACCCTACTCCTACTACCCAGTGCTCCCAAGAAATTCATTACATCAGTCTCTAGCCCTATCATGCTTGGTTAAAAAGGTGAAATACAATAAATGGGGTGAAATACAATTGATGGACAGCTAAGAAATTGGAAGATAGTGTAAAAACAAACAACAGGTCCCCAGCACCCTGAAGGCAAGTATGACTGGAAAGCAGTTATATTAAAATCTAACCTTTATTAATAAAAAAAAAAAACATGTGAAGCACAAAGAGACAGGTTGGCTGAGATATCAATGAGCCCATAAAACACACAGCTGACATGCAGTAAATATAATAACCAGCAGCAAGAGCTCACAGTCAATGTAGTCTACTAAGGGCAAGTTTATCCCGCATGCAAGATGAGCTCTAAGCCAGACCATCAGAACAGAACAGAACAAAGACAATAAAAGAAAACCACCAAGACCTGCAACCCGAACTAAACAAAACACAACTCTATACAGTTGTTGCATTCATATCATTTTGTACACGTGTATGTATAAAATATAATAGAAAACATTTTCAAATTCCACCAACTACGCAGCTGACGTTACATGGGGCTCTCCTTGTAACAGCGGTCGCCACCTACTACGCTGCAGCCAGATGCCGCCCTGACCCCAGGCTCTTTTGATGGACACGCAGCGTGCCAGCTCTTTATGCAGAGGACAAAGGAACACACCCGCGGCTCACCAACAGCTCAACCAACATCACTGCGCACACCGCTGAACTGCCGGTCCAGCCACACCAACTGCCCCACATCATCAGTTCCCCCGGCTTCATATCCACATGAAAAGTGGGATTATTAGGTCCTATAAAATAAATATATAAATAAACTAAAACTAAGGACGTTTACTCTTTCATTTTAGTTAGTTTTAGTTAGTTTTGCAAACCTACAACACAGTTTTAGTTAGTTATCTTTTTTTTGTAAATCCTCATTTTTATTTCAGTTATATGTTTTTTCACATATAGTTTTCCTTATTTCATTCGTCTTAGATAAGGACAGTAACCTTGCTATGGACATAACGTTAGCTTATGGCAAAGGCAAAGAGACTGAAGAGGACGTTGACGAAGAAAGCTAAGAAGAGAAAAAGGGAGTGATCAAGGAAGAGGCTCCCACATGTGAAGAGCTTTGTGAAATAAAAGACTGCAGGTTAGACCGGGTGGCAAGCTAGCCAACAAAGCAAGTCAATCAATGCAAATCAACGCAAGTTTACAGTAATGTTACTGATGTCTCATTGTGTTGTCTTGTAGTAATTAGCTTGTGTTGACAACTTTGCTAACACAGGCAAACATAAGTGCAACAACACAAGACACAGCAAGCCAGCTAGTAATTTATAACTCACCAACAGAAAGAAGGCCTGCTTGGCATCGGTCTTGCATCCTTTCAGCTCTTTTGGCTCACACCAACAAGTTAAAACTAGTCCGATATTAACTCTTGTCCAGTCTGTTGCGTGTTTAATCACTCTTTTTCTCTTCCTCGCTTTCTCAGACAACGTCTTCTTTGGTCTCTTCACAGCCTCTGCCCTGATATCCATACTGAGAATACAGATCTAATCCCAAAACTCACAAACTTCCAAACTCACATTGTATATTATATATATATCTATTCTTCTTATAGCTTGCTTGTTTAAGAGTCATGTTGATGCCAAAAACCATAATGACATTGTCATAATAAATGTCCTGCCCAGGATTCCAATGTTACGTAGCGTAAGAACTAGCGTAGCAAGCCCAGAGTGGCAATGACAGAGATGCCATTGACCCTATTACAAGTCAGTGTACCATCAAAATGATTTTCAAACTGTTACTTTAAGATAAACTGACTACATAATGTTGCTTTAACAACAACATCACAAGTACCTCATAGCTTTGTCACTGTGAGCATGTTAACATGCTGATATTAGCGTTTAGCTCAAAGCACCGCTGTGCCTATGAGTGCAGCCTTACAGAGCTGCTAGCATGGTTGTAAAGACTTATTGTTGGACAACAATGGAGTTTTACATTGTTAGTTTTGTACTTTTCATTCAACAACAGTACAAAAAATATAACATATCACCAGACTGATCCTTCAGATAAACTAAGCAACTAAACATTACTTTGCCAAGAATTTGAAAGGTGACAGGGACAGCGAACGTTGAAGGAGAGTTGACCCTGTATGTGTGTTTATATGAGAGGCTGAGAGTCTAATTCAGCGCACAGCTGCTTAGTGAACTCAGTGTGAGAGAGTCAAGGAATGTAATGGCTGTAATGGAATGCTCACACAGACGCCGAAGCCTGCTGTACAATATTAACAGAGCCCAAAGTGCGTCATAGCTCTCACAGCTGACACTGTGTGTGTGTGTGACTAAGTGTGTGTCTGTATTATATGCTTCCCTTTAATCTCTACTGTAGTGCCACACCAGTCTTGAGTTGATGTATGAGCCTCCAAATTAAAATCCTGGGTGGTGTCGCCACAGAACAATGGCAGCTATGCATATTACACTATGTGAAATATTAGAACTACGGATGAAGCGTGAGAGAGTGAAGGCAATTAGTTATATGGTGTGTTTTTGTTCCTCTGGACTCATTAGGACATAATAGCTTCTAGTTTATTTTAAACTTGGTGGGATGATTATGTCAATCCACACAACATTATATTTCTTGTAAAGGTCAAGGAGTATGTTTCAAGTCATTATTTCAGAGGCTTGAGCTGTGGTGTACAGCACTGAGACAGTTTAATTCTCAAGCACCACTAATGTGCATACCTGCTTCACAAGAATTGTAATACAATCCTAATAACAGAGATACATTTACAGTATCCCCACTTATTCGGTTACCACCACCAGGGCCAAATCTACCATTGTAGACACCAAGGTCATGTTCTCGATAATATTCCTGGAAATTGGGGGAGAGGTTTACAGGAGTTCTACCATAGAACATGCTGACTGTATGTGATTTTCTGGGCTATTTGTAAATAAGGACAAGAAAAGAAAAAACAACAACTATTATTTAAAATGGAAGGAATTCAGTATTCTCCACTCAAATTGCAAGGCAAGTGGCCGTAATGTAGGTAGATAACATTTACTGAAAATATGACTGAGCACTGAAGCAAATAAATAAAATGGGAAACGTTTAGATTTTCTTTAAATACTCTATGCGTGTGTCGATCTAAAGGTTGGGCTGAACCTTTGCATCCACCCCAAACACTCAAGCTTCACAGAAACCAATTCTACTTGTGTGTTCATCTGTGCCTCATTAACAAGTTCACAAGTGCACAATTTCCCTAGAAAGTTGCTCTCAAATGCATGACAAAGCGGTACATTGAAAAACTTTGGCAAGTTCCCTGATACTTGAGTTTTACAGTGTGAGTTGTGAAGTTTTGCTTCAACACATGACAAATGACAAATTGTGTAGAAGGTTCCATTTCTCTGTAATGTCATGTGACAACATGTCCAGGCTGTTAACAAAAACAAACAGGCGAGGAAAAAAACAGAGTTCTTTCCTCGCCTTTGTTTTTCACTTCCTCCTGTGGTCCCATTAGGTCAAGTCAATTTTATTTTCAAAGCCAAGAATCTCACATTTGACACTCTCTTGTTAGCTAACTTAGTCTAGAAGAATTCAGTTTAAGTGAGATATTTACCAATGAATGAGTTCAAATGCCTGGTAAAAATGATGTGGTCACATCATATTTTGGACTTTCCGAGGATCACTAAAACGTGACTTTAAACCTGCAATAAATAAAAAATTTTGGCAATTTGTGGGGCCAGCCCATCCTCGCAGAGAAAACGACAACATTGGTCGATAGTTGAAGGGCTTAAAACAACCCAATTTTACTTGACTGAGACTAATGTCTCATGTAAAACAAAAAGCTAACATTAGTTTTTGTTTTTTGTAGTGTTATTAGCGTTAGCTAACTATTTTTAGCATACTTCTTTTTTTTGCATTTTGTAGACTTTATTTGTAGCGTTTCATTTAACGTTTCATTTAGTGCTAGCGTTTTTTGTACCCTTACCCTAACTATCACAGGGGTGTGTGCCTCAAGGCCGATGTGCGCAGCTGTAGTGTTAACATCCCTGTGTTGCTAAGGTCTATGGGTAACTGAAAACTCATTTAGTTTGTTTTGGAGAAATCAACTATTGACCTATTCTCTCGTTTATACATGAGGATGTGTTCGTGAGGAGAAAACAAGCTGTGAATGAACGTAACATTGACATATCATCTACTTTTAAGTTGATATGGAGAACTTTGTTGCTTATTTACACATCCAGCAGTTATGGAGCAACATTATAATTCATTTGTATTCATGTTTGTGTCCACCTGATAAATGAATATTCACTCTCTTTTAGCTTTTTTTTGGTCTCTACAAACTCCTGTATATTTATATCTATAAATATTTGCCTCTTAAGCTGCTAAATGCTTCACTATTGTTCACCAGCTAGTCACGTAACTCAGTCTGTCTGCTGTTTGGTGCTGAGCAGAAGGTTTTAAGAGCTGTTTTTGTTGTAATGAGAGCAGTGAGAGTGAACCAAAACATTAAAGTTGCCGGCCGGAAAACTAAACGAGCTGAAACTCATTATAAAGCTCCTGCAGATTTAGCTAAATTGTCTGTAAGTTCGTCACTACACATGAGCCCTTTCACATTGTTTCCATGTTGTCATTTGATGTATCATAGAAATAGAGAATAGAACCGCTTTAAATTAACCATGATAATTAGTTAGTCACACTTAAAAGGATGCAGCCCCTGAATTGTGGATGCAGCAAATGTAAAGAGTCAGAAGATGTGAACCTGCCTGCATTTCCAGATCATCTATCACTGAATTAGAGTGGTCTCAGTAATATAATGTCTTTTCTATAGAGGAAGTTTGAGTTGCAGTAGGTCTTTGCCCGTGTCTGATGCTGGTCATACTTATGACTCAGAATATTATAAAACTAACTGTATTGCTACTGAAATGTAAAATTAAAAAACTATAAGCTTTCTGTAACTGCTGCTGTTTCCAGGCGAATCAGTGAACTGACTGATGAGGCAGCAAACTCAGTTATGTAGAGTCCTGTCATCCACTTCCGAAAGTTGTTTATTTACTTTGAACCGCCACGAGTTCCACAAATCCTCTGGTATTTATACTCATCCTGCCAGAGAGCTTGATTATTGGCAGTGACGCATGTGTACAGTTTCTCACTCACGTACACACAATTAGGAGGGTGCTAATCTCAGCGAAGGGAGGGATCTAAAAGCCCCTGCAGCCGCCTTCTGAGAATATTTCTGAGTATTTTTTTATGTGCTTCACATCACATTCAGGTCAATGGGATTTTTGCGTACAGTAACTGTGCCACTTCATATTTCTTATGCAACAGTTCTCGTGGCTGATACAGTAATTCACCTTATGAGCTTGAATTTCCCTTTTGTTAGTTCCCTTTTTGTTGTAGTTACACTTTTTTCTCCAGCATCTGCATTTTTTTCTAATCTTCTGTCTCTTCTGCTTTTGTCCACACAAAGAGATTTCGAGAAACCTCTCTGCTCAAACTTCTTTCACTTTTGATAACAGAGTTACTTATTCAAAACACTGAATGTTTTATGGCGAGCAGCGTCTGTGTAGAATCTTTTTCATCAAGTGCTCTTCACACTTAAGTGCATAATAGTCCCGTCCAAATCCCCAAATACTTTGCAAGTTCCATTTTACTCTCAGCTATGGACAGGAACCTTTCTCGTGGTGGAAGTACAAATACAGAAGTACTTCAAGAACAAGACTGACAACATGAATATCCAAAGCCTGACATATTTTATTCCTGTGTGGCATAGAGCTCTATTGTTGTACAAAAAATTTAAAACACATTAACTGTTGTACTTGGTGACATGTATTCCTCCACAGGTGAAAATAGTCCCCAAGAAATGCTCCAGTTTGAGTAACATTTGTTAAAAACTACAATACCCAGCTGTTTTAGGAAATGATATATTCATTTCAAAATGAAACTATCAAGTTGCAAACTGTTTTCAGTTGGAATGACAGTACATGGGGCTGAGTACCAAGGACAGTGGAAAAGTCAGAAAGTATTGAGAGACGGACAAAAACATGATTTGTTTCAGTATTGTAGTACACAAAATTATCCTTTATATTCAACACTTTCCATGCAGTTACTTGACTATACCAAAATTGGAGGTACTTGTAATTGGGTTAAAATATTGAACTCCACTTCATTTATCTGCAGCTGTAGTTGCTAGTTACTTGCAAATTCAGAGTTTACACACAAAACATATAGTCATCTTTTGGAGGTTTGTTATGGATTCAACTACCCAAAAGGGCAATGCTTTACCTTTTAGTATTTATAAACACCATAATGGTTTACAACACATTATAATGTAGTTGTGGGCAGATAGTATGTATATATTTCTCAACAACTATAACTCCTCCTGTGTGCGCACATATTGTACATGGATGCTGCTGTATAAACAGATAATGAATAACAATATAGTAAAGTACGATTATAACAGCATAAAAAATATGTCAGCATTGGAGTTAGTTAGAATTGCTGACACTTATAGTGTCTATCAATAAGCTATGTATCTGCATAAAACTACTTTATAGTGTGTTATAACCATTTATTAAAATGTCAATATACTCAGAGGATTTTTTTTTATTTTAATTTTACTTGATTTTCCTACTTGATACTTTAAGTACATTTTCCTGATAATACTTTAGTTGTATTGCTGCTAATTTGTAAGTAAAGGATCTGAATACTCCTTCCACCACTGCTGGAACCTCCTGCTCTGTTTATGCATGCTGATAGTCGTGTAGAACTGGGAGCGCAGGGACAACCTGTACTGGGTCACACTGAGTCCTGTGTTTCTCTGCACTGGGTGACCTGGACAGAACTATCCCAACCCTTGAGCTCAGTTTACATGCACAGATGCACAACAAACCTTGCAGAGTTATAAACAGAATCACGTCCATATGTCTGTCGCTGAGATAGATTCTCAGCAGACGGACACACGAATCGTCAGTTGTTGACAATTCAGTACTGCTTAAGCCCAAGTGGAAGCACAGTGGGAAGGATCTTTCCAATGTGATAACATAAGGAAACCACAGTATAGTAACTCACTCATACGTCAACACTGAAAATAGACTAATATTGGCTGATGTATGGGTCTAGCCAATTTAACAGTCTAGCCTAACCTGCTGTGTTTCTTAAAAAGCTGCCCCTTTTCTTAGCAGGTTGCTGTAGCTACCTGTTGAGTTTGGCATTTGAATTTAGGAAATAAACAATTAACTGTAAAGACACCCTTTAAGTACAGTACCTACTGTGGCTTCCAGTTATTAAAAAAAAATATATATATTTCCTATCAATCCTTCTGTAAAGTATATTTAATTTCCCTGTATACTAAAGTGCAACACCCTCTCACATTTAGTGTTTGTGAGTTGTCTGTTTTCTGTTTAATGTCAACACTCTGAGCTGAGCTTTCATATATGAATACTACAACAACAACACACACACACACACACACATACGTATCTGTAAATCAGATGGTCACACAGTGTTGTTTAGAGCGTGTTAACAAAAAGCTTGTTAGTTAATTAAAGGTCATGTCCACAGCAGGCAGCAGCTGATGACTGATGTGTTTGTGGTGGATAGAAGTCAAATGCACAGCATTCCTTTCATGCTGAACCCTCAGAAGGTCACATGCCAAATGTCAGGCCATATGTTACATGTGTAAATGTGTGTGAGTGCATATGTGTCAGTGAATCGCCCCTCACAGTGTAAATCTGTACATGTAACGAGCAGCAAGTACACCGTGCAGTCCTGCAGGAATTTAAGTTTCACTTCTTTCACTTGTCTAACTGGAGATAATGAGCAAGCAGGAGAGCTGTTTGGCTTTTCCTTTTGCTGTTGCGTCACTTGACTCCCACATAGCCTTTCCTACCAGACGTCAGACACCTGTCCATTCTTCGTTTTATGAACAACCGGCCAGCAGGAGGGTCATCAGGGTCCAATGCATCATCACTTTGCGTCACAGCATTATCATAGGGTGCCAGTGCATCATCAGTGTGTTTCATCAGCAGTTAGTGGAAGAGGATGAGTCATAATAAAATGTTTTCTTTGTTAGTGGCAGTATTTTCGCCTTCTTTATTGTCCGTGAAATGACTTTACATAATACCCGTTTTTGTATCCAGTCTTGATGAAATAATACAACTCTGCAATTATTCAAGCAGCTATCAAATGATTGAATGATAAATAAAACAGTATTTGTTTTGCACCAGAAATATTACTAGTAGTCTTTATTGTTACTGATGATTACTGGTAATATTGACTCACTATTAATGTTAATTAATTGTTAATTAATTAGTATTAATGTCCTTTTAAGAGACAGCATCATTATTATTGGCATACTGCAGATTGAATTCACATTTCCATGTTCTATGTGAAGATGCGGATAATTAAATTGAATGGTTTTATTTGTCACAAGGACAGTAATTAAAAAATAAAAACTATAAATAAGTAATATGTTTTTATGTGAGCTCTCAATTTTTCAGCATATAAAAATATTAAATGTACATAAGCCACAGTTGTAAAGCAAACTATCCAATAGAATTTTTTATAGACTGAAGTGCAAATACAGTATGCAATGTGTATGGCAATCCAAAGGACAACAACAAGGCAGAGAGCTATCATAATTATGCGTTTACAACTTGTGGTATATAAAAATTATAAAACATCCAAGCTCTGATATCTCCTACTTGGCACTTACTAATGTGGAAATGTTTGTAAACAAAACAAATATGGACTCCACAAACCAGCCAAACACTATCCTTCCATTTCTCAAGTCAAGTCACCTTTATTTATTTATTTTTTTCTACCATTCATTCTGATGTAAACAACTGGAATAATCCATTGCTGAGGGGGCATAATTCTCTTATTATTATTTTTAACTAAATTTAATATGAATGAAAGTGCATGAGAAGCCCTGTAAAAGAGTTGTTAAAGTGTAGTAAAGGTGTCTACAATTAACACAACAGTAAATCTTTCCAACTTATGGCTTTAAAAAAATCAAACAACAGACAGTTTAGGAAGTAAACTTTATTTAAATAAATAGCAACATAAATAAACAATCTTTCTTGAACTAACATTCTCTCTTCTTTCTTCTTCTCTTCGTCCCTCCACACACACTCATGCACACACATACACACAGACATGCACATGCTCACACAGTCAAGTAACAAATCAGAAATAAGAAAATGAAATACTTATCATTATCCAAAGTTTATCAAAAATGGTCATTTTACAGATTTGCATCAGGGTTCTTAGTGTATTGATTTTGTGAAGGTTTTCCATCCAAAAAATCAGCAATAAGAAATATGAATAAAGTGCAATTCTTGCTCCTGTTCACACAAGTTCAAAGGTCAAATTCAGGTAAGAGCGAGAGGTCTGAGAAGATATCAAAAGGGGCTTCTGACTGAATGGCCAGTAACAGAGCCATTCTTCTTTCTTTCTTCAGTGTAGTGATCAGACATGGAGACCTCTGATCGTGGGTTTGTTCACATAAAGGCACAAGTGTTGGTAGTGAGTGCAATCAGCCAAAAATAGTTGGATAGAAATATCAACACTGCATGTTTCCAACGTAGGACTGGGTTTGGAAAAACACTGCTCTTCTACAAGATGTTTCACAGATGTGAACGAACTAAGATTACAATATTACACATCTCTTACAGTTTTCTAATGTCATCTGAACTGACCGCACAAAAAAATCAGCTTGTTGCAGGTAAGTTCTACCTATTTCTAGTCACATGTGGACAACATCAACATCCAGCACAACATGGTATTGCTATGTTCAGATTTTTTTGTTCTCCTTTTTCCTTCATCTTTTCTAGAAAAGTACAAAAATTAATACCACCATGGTCCTGATAGCAGATAGAGATATTAACAACATGTAGCATTAGGATTTGGTGGCAGCGGGTGTTTTGTCACAGCAAAAGCTAAGGAGATCATGTGAAAATGTTAGCTAACCACTGTGCTACAATTTCAAACAGCATTCAAGGTGAAAAGTCAGTAGTGTGTCTTTAGTAGATCACCATGTCTTGTGCTGTTCACTCTTTGGTAAAACCCAAATTCTTCCTTTCAGTTAAAGAACGACAAGCATGCTGCGTGAAGAAACAGCATTTTGAAATGCCTTCAGTCTCTAATTTCTACAGTATCCTGTTATTATGTTACAAAACTAGTACCTGTTCAGCTAGCGAGCACGGCAAACAAACATATTAAAGGTAATAACAACAATAACCTCAGGCAAATCTGCATGTACATTTTGAT
Source organism: Micropterus dolomieu (assembly GCF_021292245.1). Classification (NCBI taxonomy): domain Eukaryota; kingdom Metazoa; phylum Chordata; class Actinopteri; order Centrarchiformes; family Centrarchidae; genus Micropterus; species Micropterus dolomieu. The sequence goes on along the minus strand of NC_060156.1, from coordinate 16,890,673 downwards.
CATCCTATGTAGAGCCTCATCTTTGTATTTCAATGTGAAATATTGCACTGTTCCCATGAGCTTTGTTCTGTCCATATGAAAATCGTCATTCCTCTGATATTCTGGGATTTATGTTTGTCTGTTTCCAAATTCTTGCCAAGGAGGTAGTAAAAGCATCTAACAGGAAGGTGCTTATCAAACAAACGGAATACAGAAAGATGTATCCACATATGTAAGGTGCTACCAAGCTGACCGATGTACCTGTTGTGCTTAACTCAATCAGCAAGACACTATCTTTCCTTCAGTTTTGGCTGATGAGGACATAGCAGTCTTTTTGCAGCTTGAGGTAAAAGCAGCATTTGCGTAGCACAGAGGGGAAAAATATCACAGTTTCAATACTAATCAAAATCAACTCCTTCAGTGAACGTTGTAAGCTTAGGGCACTATACTGCATGTTCATTGCACTGCTACAGAGAAATGTCTCTTTAGAAAGGCGAACAAAGTGGGAAATATGGAGAAAAAAAAGAAAGATTTTGGTCTTCTGTCCGGTCAAGTGAAAAACATCAAGAACAGGAAATGACACAAAAAAAGAATGAGGAAGAAGGAGCCTTCCTGTATTAAAAAATCATATCTTTAACTTAGACAGCATCAAAACATGTGAGACATAACTGTATCGGCTAACGTCAGCTCTCATTTTATTCAGTCCATCAGGAAGCTGGACGAGAGTCTTTCATTATTGCTTCTCTGGCTGTCTGTTCCGGGTTCAACACCTTGTCCAGAGTTTGGTTATTGCTTAGTTTTTAGCTTATATGTTAACAAAAGCATACACAACATACACACATGTGTGGACACATTCTCACATGTGTACCGCATGTTCTTAAATAAAGTGTAAATGTGTCGCTTGAATCTACTTTTTGTTCCGTCTCCCCACTTTTGCTCTCTTTTCTTCTTCCACAGAGAAAACATTCACTGGTCAAGACGGCTGATGTTTCACTTCACCATCACGCAGCTACTGAGCTGCTGCGCAGCCAGACCCAACTCCTGCATGTCAGGATCTGTGCTGGAGGCCGAGCCCATGTTCCACATTGCTGGTTTGGACGTGATGGTGAAGGTACTCTGTGTTGTGGACTGAGGGTGCTGTTGGAAGCTGGTGTGGGGGTGAGGGTGGGTTTGCTGGCTGATGTGCAGACGAGCCTCAAGAAGGTAAGCAGCGGAGGCCACGGGGGACAGAGAAGAGGAGTAGCAGGATGAGGAGGATGAGGAGCAGCCAGAGGAGGCCGTCTCGAGGGTTTGTTGCCAGGGCCCGTGCTGTAGAGCCACTGAAGCTTGCTGAGGAGGCAGGGCAGAGGGGGTGGGGGTGTCAAAGATGGAGGCAGAAGCAAACACGGTAGTAGGCGGAGGTGAGGGTGACTGTTGCTGGGCCAGAAAGAGCAGGGGATTCTGTGTAGGTCCTTTCTGAGCCACTTGGACCTGAAGCTGGGGCTGGTGCTGGATCTGTAGCATCCTGTAAAACAGAGACGATGAAACTCTATTAACCACAGGGGTTTTCAAAGTCTGACACTGTGGGCTCCCCCCGCCCAAACTAATTCAATGACTGGCCCCACCCCCAGTTTGAAAACATCTGATCTACAAAATCTCAAATAATTATGTAATAGTGTGCCTCACCTTTGTTGGTGCAGCACCTCCTCCAGCATGATGCGGTGCTCAGAGAGGGCTGGACCCAATGACCCACGGCTGCCTCGGTTACAGGAGGCTGGTGGTACAACCTGCCTTGTCAGACCCTTGATCTTATTTAATCCCAGAAGCCCTTTAGTGCGTGTGTTTTTCCTCAGCTGCTGACGGAAAGCTTTGAGGCCTGTGGAAAGGCATAGGAAAGTGTTACACAATACTCCTTTGATCCTATAATTTGACACATTGGACATGGCAAAAATGTAAATCAGAGTGGATAAATGATTTCATGACCATGCCCCTGTACCTTGTGTGAGGGAGGTGTCAGAGGCTCTGCGACCCTCCTGGAAGCTGGCAGCTGGCAGGCTGCCCTGGGCCTGGGGCAGGAGGTGGGAAGAGAGAGCCAGGGGAACTCCAGTAGGCAGCAGCGCTCTACCTTCAGCCCCAGAGGCCAGAAGAGTTGACATCTCACCCATAGCAGCCTGCGGGGGGGCTGGACTGGATGACGACTTCAGACAGCTGTCAGAAGAGGCACCATCTGAGGGACTGACCACAATACCTACAGAAAAAGGACAGGGGAGAAATTAAGACTCTGTATATCTGTCAGCGTGGGGATTAGCATGTGCTATTTTACGTATGTGTGGCATACTTACATGGAGGGTTGCACTGGTGGAAACGGGCCGAAACCTCCGCCAGAGTGTGTCTGCGGGAAGTGGTGGTGGGAGGGAGCAGGGGCCCGAGAGTTTGTGTTGCCTCCTCCTCCTCCAGGTCCCTGGGTCGCACCTCTTCGCTGATGCTCGTCTCCAGCAGGCTGTTGGGTGAAATGGAGCGGTTCCAGAGAAGTCTGTTCAGGCTGGCCTCCACTGGAAACACCACCCGCTGTAACAGAAGGAGTTGTTAGTCACTGATTGACAGAGGACACATGGGGCACAGTGGTCTATTAGTAGATCAGGGTGGAGGGTGAAGTCTCCTAACCTCTGAGCTGCTGAATGCTGTCAAGTTTTATCAAAATATGTTCACCTGGAACAATCCACCTTGCTCATACTCCTTCTCCGAGTACACTGGAGGAGTGCTTTTGGCTGGAAGTGAAAATGCTGTGGTTCTAAAGCTGTCGGTGGACTCCATGATCACCTGAGAGCAAGCAGAAAGCACACAGGATTTTAGACTTCAAGTACAGGCTGCAGGCTAGATCGGGACATACGTACATCTTTAAGCTCAATACACCCAGCTGGAGTGCTCACCTCTGGGCCTGTGGAGTCGGAGGTGCTCCTGGGTCTCTGGCTCCAAGTTCCACACTGGCGGTTCAGCTGCTGAGCGCGATGCTCTCTCACTCTCTCAAGCAGCAGGTAGTAGATAGCAGAGAAGTGATTGTAGCTGCTGCTCTGCAGAGACTGAAGAAAAGGACAGAGAGTAGATTAGTGGCTTTGTCGCTTTGTTTACCTTCTGTGGCTCTTAATGCCAGCTTATATCCATCTGGTCCTCTCTTTATAGCTTTGTTTAAGTCTATTTCTCTGAAAGTCAAGTATAATATGTGTTCAATCTTGCTACTCCAGTGAAGTATAATCTCTTTGGAGATTTCGCCAATTCTCCCAACAAAGTGATATTCCCAAATAATTTTAAATCTTAAACCTCCACTTTCTCATTACCAAACTTTTTTGGTGTTCCCTCACCTCAATAGTTCTCTGGCGGTCGATGCCCAGTGTGTTCATGATGCCCAGCACAGGTTCACTGTAGTCCCCCAGGTTTGAGTTGTACTCTGTCAGGGAATGGCTAAGGGTCTGGTGGGCGGCTGTTGGGTCTGCCAGCATCCAGCGGTGCTGCTTGATCTGGTCCATGCTAATTCTCCTGGCTGGGTCCACTACTAGCATCTTACGGATCAGGTTTTCACAGTCTGGAAGATGTAAATAAGGAATGAGTCTTGGATTTAGAGCTTTTTGAGATTTTGACAGAATCAGTCAGTTGCAGTAATTGCTATGATTTGTTGCCACTATACCTTGGGACATGAAGAAAGGGATTCTGAATCGTCCCTCGGTGACTCTCTGTCTGAGTGCGGGAAGGCTGGGTCCATCAAATGGAAGAGAGCCGCAGACAAGAACATAAAGCACCACACCAAGGCTCTGATAAGAAAAAAGCAAACAGGAGACTATTAGCATAAGAAAAAATGTAATGCTTGATTGAATAATTCTGTCTATATTTTCCTTGTTTAAGCTTACCCAAATATCCAACTGAGGCCCCTCATACTCTTTCCCTTCAAAAACTTCAGGCGCAGCATAAGGCGGGCTGCCACACCATGTAGACAGAGGCTCCCCTGCATTGTAGAAGTTTCCAAATCCAAAGTCTGCAAGACAGACACAACGATTTTGTTATTCAAGCTTGTTTGTTTTCTCTAAATTCCACCGTGAGGACCTCGGGGCGCTGGAACACAAGTGTGTTGATTTTCACAACACCTAGATCTAGAGAGATTCATAGAATAGATCAGATCAAGCTAACATATCGCCTCTCACACAAAAGACCAGTTGTCTTGCTCTATTCAGAGACTTAGGCTATAATATATCTTTATGCAAAAGGTGTCTGTTTGTGTGCTAATTCCCCTGATTTATATTAACCTTGGCAAAGGGTTTGAATTATTCACACTTAATTAGACTTTACAGGCAGCACAACAATGATTTAATTAGAATGGTTTAAGAATCCCAAAGCTGCGAATACTTTCTTCAGGCAAACATGAAGACAATACAAAAACAGCATGGAGGTAGAGTCAGGTTCAAAACATTGATTTCTAATAAAAGTAAATTAACACTGTCTCACATCGTACAACACCTTCTTGCCAGCAAACCAGTAACCTTAGTAACAGTAAACGGTATATGGCAGACATACCAGCCAGTTTGATGTTCATATTGGCATCCAGCAACAGGTTCTCGGTTTTTAGGTCACGGTGGACGATGTGGTGTCGATGGCAGTAGTCCACGGCTGTAAGAATCTGCCAAAATTTCTTTCGTGCCTCATCTTCACTCATACGGCCATTTGAGGTCAGGTGGTCTGGAGGGAGAGAGGATATTTTAGTTCTAGTCCATATTTGAGACAAGAATGTTGTGGTTTTCTATCTATTACTATCTATTTTTTCTATCTATTACAAAGAGTATTACAATCAACAGATTTAGGCTACATTAATTTCTACACTTAAAAAAAAAACCTACATTTGAAAGCTGAACTCACCAAACATTTCTCCATTCTTTGCATACTCTGTCACAATGTACAGCATGTCTTTGGTCTCCATGACCTAAGAGAAACACAGAGCGAAAAAGAGTTTAAACCAACTGGGTCATTGGCAGCTGGTGATGACGAAGAATACATTTTCAGAGTAAAACTTGCTCCAAGTCCTTCAGTGCAGCTCACTCCAGGCATCTCTGGGCATGAGACATTTTCTAACCACAAAAATCCCCTTCTTATACTTCTTCATATTCTTGTTCCACACACACACAAAAAACCAACACTCTGGCTTTCCATGAAATGCCCTGTTGCATAAGCCAGCCGTCAGTGACTTCCTGTGTGAATTTATATCATGTTGTAAAACCCATTCATATACGTAAACAAAAATCCAGAGGAGAAACATGTAAATGCATAACATTCACAGACAGACTAACATCAAGCGGTTGGAAATGTTTTCCATGAGGCTGACACTAGTTGGCAATGGATAATAGTGTTGAATTTCAAGCTACCCCTATCTCTTTAGTTCTTGGAAATGGAAAGATAGATTCGCACGATCTGTTCATGGACGTCTCTTGTGTCAAAAACACCAGTGCAATCACTCAGTGCCCTGCGCACTATGCAAGACACAATTCCCAATCGTTTCCTGGAACTCATAGAAAGCTTCCATTTCCCAGGAGAGCACAGACAAGGACAATGCAGTTGAGCAGAAACAAAGGAATTTTCATCAGATGACAAAGCCCTGTCTGGGAAATGCTGCCGGCCAACTTTGAATTAAATGTCACTAAATTCCACTGAATGGTGGAGATGAACTCTTTTCATTTCTTTTCCCCTTTAGAAAACCAAGCAAAGAATGAATCAATACACAGATGCCTCTAAGCGGGGAGTAGTCTTTATCTATGAGATAGGGCAGCTCTCTGGGGCTCTGTCACCTTGAGGTGCAGCTGACGTCACGGCTCTGAAGAACAGACAAGGCACGTCAAGGGCCCTCAAACCATCCCAGAAGGAAGATTAACCCCTTAACATCCATATTTTTTTGTGCCATAAAGTAGCTTTATGGTTGTAGAAGCTGTATAATGTTTACACCGACCCAAGACGCCATGTTTTATGGATGCACGTTAATGTCTTGTTTTATACATATTATATATTAAATATATATTGTTTTATATTTTATTCTGACAATTCAGCTTGACATATTTGGTATCTTCTCACACTAAAATTTAAAGGGTTTAAAGGGATAAGGCAGGAGAGTGTGATTAATACAAGGTCAAAGAGAGGCTAATACAAAGAGAGAGGGAGAGGCTGCGATGATCTTGACTAAATAGGTAAAACACATTTTATTCTCATGAGACCGGTGGAAGGAGCAGCTGATTTATCAGGCCCTTCTCAGACTGCTGCCCCAAAAAACTCCACAGACAATAAGAGGATGTAACCCTTGGATCACAAGATGCTCTTATGCCACTATCCTCCCTTTGTACAGAAAAGAGGGGCCGCAGTGGTAAAGAGGATTGCTTACCATCATCAAGGACTAACCATCTGACTAGCATCACCTCAGACAACCCAAGGGCACGGCGAGATTAACAAGGATGCATCACATGCAGGATACAAACAGAGGTCATCCCTGTTAGACTTCAGAGCTGTGATAGCATCTTTGACAGGAGCTCTCTCTCTCTCATTATATTGTGGAAAGAACTGCATCGAAGGTGTCAGGGTTGACAGTTGACACAGCCATATTAATAACATTGTTGCATTATAAATATCAAGGTACTGAGCATCATTATACTAGGGGCTGCTACTAACAAATATTTTCATTACAGATGGATCTACTAGGTATTTTTTCTGTTAGTTAATCATTTGGTCTATAAAAAGTAAAAATAGTGAAAAATGCACATCACAATATCCTAAAGCCTAGGGTGATGTCTTTAAAGTGCTTGTCTTGTCTCACTGTCACACAATGATATTTAGTTTACTTACACATAAGACCAAAAATAAGCAAAATTAATTAAAATTAATCAAAATACTTGCCAATTATTTATCTGTTAGTCAGCTGATAGTTTAATTGGCTAATAGTTTCACCCCTACATTGTACTGATATTTGATGCGAAACACTGTTGGGGATTCCAAGGAATAATGTCATGCTCTTAATTTTGCAGGCATGACTTCCCAGCAAACACTGCTCAGCTGCTTAAAACCGGACATGAAAAAATCCTCAAAAGTAGCAAAACAATCCAGAGTTAAACAAAGGGCAGAAAAACTCCAGAGTATAAAAAAGAACAGGCATGGCATGCTTGTTTGCGTGGGTGTGTGTTTCTTGCCAGACGCGTGCCATGGCGCTCACAAAGGCCAGCTGAGGTAGGTAAAAAAAATCGGATTTTTCCCACTAAGTCTTTAATTTGATTAGGACTAAAGTAGTGCTTTGTGGGGAGGCCCTCACGTGATGTGCAGACACATTGCACTTGGCTTTAACAGATGCTAATTGGGCTTAACATTCAGACCTGGGGACCCAACTTTAACCAGCTTCTCTGCTTCCCATATCTCTGTAATCACTTCTACGATAATATAACAACACAATGCATCTGAGAAGTGCATTGTTCCCAGCATTGCCTGATTATTCTCCCTCCCTCTTACACACATGCACCTGCAGACACGCACAGAGGGAGGTCAAAAGGGATTGCACTGTTGCTGTTGTGCTGAGCTTATGACTCAATGTGCTCTGGGAGTCAGCAGCTCACCAAAAGCAAGTACAAAGCACTTAAATAACAAAGGCCCATTATTTCTGCCACACATAATGGCGCTGCTGCATCCACATATCAACAATAACGAGGCACAATGCTCTGCACCCCAGCATTGTTAGTGAGGGAAATACATTTGTCCCCTTTCGCACATTTTTCCACACCATCACATTTCACTCTGATGCATGCATTCAAACTGGCTCCCCGACTGAATAACACACTGCTGCATGCACACACTCGCCGTTCAGCAAACACATGCATGGCCAACCGCAACACTGCAGAGGACTGAAAGATAATACACACCTGGTAGAGTTTGATGATATGTGGGTGGTTTAACAGCTTCATAATCTGCACCTCTCTGTAAATTTTCTCCAGGTTGGAGGGGTTCAGTCTAGTCTTGTCAATGATCTTAATGGCCACCTGGAAAACCAAAGGACAATTATAAACTGCAATTTTTTAATAATATATATACATATTTTTAAAGGTTATGCATCTTTATAAAACTGCAAATACAGTCACACATTTAGGAGAAAGAGAGCTGCTGACCTGTGTTTTGGTGACTTTATGTTTGGCCAGTTTGACCACTGCAAAGTTTCCCTTTCCTAGGGTGCGGATAATCTCGTAGAAGCCGACCTGCAGGGGCCTTCCCTGGGCAGGGCTGGACTGAGCCGCCCGACTGTTCTCTGTCATGATCACCATTGTGCACCACCAGTCTGCAGCTACAGTGTTGGGATAGTTCAAGGCTAGTACCTGTAGAGATAAAGACAGCTGTATATTTCATTGCTTTTAATTTTTTTTTTTTACATTACCTTCTTTGGTAGATGCTTTTGTCCAAAGCAGCTTTTAATAAGTATATACAGTATATATGTGTGGCTATGTTATGGTATGTATGGTGCGTCAGTGTGAAAACCTTGTAGGCTACAACAAATGAGTTCAGAGGGAGAAAGTGGGATACAAGCTTCCAAGCCTGGAGTGGGTGAGGTGAAATCCAAATGTTTAAAAGAAAATGATGTAGGCCTATTCATTTTATTAGGCTACTATTACTATTAATATGTGTACAAACGTATTCCAGTTCTTAATAAGGTAAAAACTGATAGATAGATAGATAGTATAGATTGATAGATAGATAGATTTTATTAATGTGTTAATAGCCATAATTCCATGTGTGGTTACTTTTTTACTGTTCAATTGAACCGATCAAATAGAAAGTAAAAGAGATGAGAATTTGGCATTAACCGAAAGAAAGCTTTGGGCTGGGGAAGAAAATTACAAAATATCGTAAAGGAAATTTCAGGCAGTAAAGTCTTGTCTTACCTTAAAGAACGGGCATAAACCACTTTCTCTCACAGTTCAGACAGCTCTCAGAGGAAACGTAAACCATTCCACAACCAGAGCGACGAATCAGCAACACAACAAAGTGGACAAACTGTGAAAAAAAAAAACACAAACACGCGCGGAGCAACTTTAGTCCTCGCGTCTTTACTTTGAGTTTAAAGAAGTCTTTCGGCCCGGGACTGCGCTGCGGCCGCTGTGTGCCTGTGCGCTCCGCCGGAATGCAGAGCACAGGGCTTCGGCACTCAGAGGGGGAACTCCTCCTCCCTCCTCCTCCTCCTCCTCCCTCCGCCACCATAACAAATTGATACCCACCTCATTAACGTCACACCCGCGTCAGAGCTCCGAGCCGGGTGCAAGGCAAGGCCGGGCCCGAGCGCAAGGCACGGGTTGCCGGGCAACAGCGCGGCTCGGGCTCATGGTGACGCGGGTGCTGATGGAGGGGTTGCTTGGAGATGGGGACGATGACGTCAGTCGTGGAGATGTGTCACCACGTGATGTTTCCCTCTGCCGGGCTGCTGCTCGCGGGCAGCCTCACTCTCACTTCACAGCCCGGCTGCGCGCGTGGCTTCAACAGAAACAGAAACAGGAAGCAACTGGTGATCTTCAGTTAGATGTGTTTTATTGAGTAAACCACATTATATTATATTATGTTATATTATATTATATCAAACTATTTTTTATTATATTAGGTCATGTTATACTATATTATATGAAAAATAACCTAACCTATGTCATATTTTTTTTTATTTAATCTGTTCTAGTCTATTCTCAGAACACTCACCCCATCAGCAAAAGTGAAAGCACCTGATTGGAATTTCCAGTATCAATAAGGCTACTAATGATTTATAGGTCAATTATAAGCAATGATAAATGAAACATCCCTTTAGATGGTGTTTATCCTTTCCATAGAGTACTGTAATACCGCAGTTGTAAATGCGAGGAATCCATTAATACAGGCTCATGAGTTTCTGACTTTCTAATAGTGAAGTCTGCAGTTTTGTGTTAATAAATTGCTGATAAATTAAATATGGTCCAGATAATCTGCAGCACTTTTCTGGAAATAAGTGGTCAAGCAGCCTAAAGGGAGTTTCTAAAGTCATTATTTATTACTAATTATTATTTTTAATTATTTTATTTTGAGGCAGAAAAGACTGACAAGACAAGATTGGCAGAGAAGACTGGCAGAAAAACAAGGGTGGGGCGAGCGTCAACAGAGAACGAGGAACAGAGTTGCATGAGAACCAGGAGACAGGTCGATACAGGCAATATGCACAAGAGCACACACAAAAACATCCTCATCTTCAATTTACACTGCCATATGCCTAAACAGCCTTGTTGTTGTATTGATGCATCCACACGAGTGGCTGATTTTGGGCTGTTGTGTGTGGCTTCCTCCACCTTTTCTTCTCCCAGACTGAGCAGCAGCTTAATGCTTATTAGGGATTTTCCTGTGGAGCTGCCAGTTTGCCAATCAAGATGAGGAGAAAAACAGTACGGGTAATTAATACAATGAACGAGAACACAGGTGATATCATGGGTGGAGCTTAAAGGAGTCTGTGTTTGTTGGGGGGATAATCCAGTTAAAAAACAAGATTCATGAATTGAAACTGATGTTAAAGAGCAAAATAAGCTGCCCCTAATTATTATGCAGTCAAGCTGAGAACATTTACAGGATATCAAAGATGTCTGGACAATCTGGCCACATTAGAAGAAACAGTTATAACATGTTTCAAAACAACTGCCTCACTGTCATTGTTATGCATATGACAGTAAAGAAGATGGTGGACATCCTACAACATTTCATAGTGTGCATAAATGTGCGGTGCACTGTGAGTGTAAATACCAAACATCAACCTCAGTAAAGAGACTGTCCTCCCACAGTCTGAAATGTTAAAGGAATGCAAACTGTATGCAAAATGTCTCAAGTGAAAGGTCACATAATATTGTGATGCACACTTAAAAAACCACACAGCCCACTCTTCTCCTCGTCTTGCTATTTTCATAACCAAATGTATCTACCTGGTGCCATTTGAATATCTGTCTCACTTGCACGTTACCTTTTTTTTTTCCTGAGTGTGGGCAAAGCAGATACAGTTATATAAACTGTATTTACCTGAGTCGTCTGACTGGACTTGACTAAAAAATCTTTGCTGAACCACAGCCACTGTAGTAATTACAAAGATAATGGTACATTGAATTTTACGTTATTTTTTTTAGTTATATGAACGCATAAAGTCAGCGAACATACCCATTAAATTTAAACAGCATCAATCAAAATTTTGCTAATATTGTATGTTGCCACCATCAGCTTGTCACGGCCTTGGATTCGAATGTGGTGTTTTTCTGTTATTTTGTTAATGTCTGTTCCTGTTTTACTCTTTGCCTCTGTGTTCTTCTTTAGGTTTGGTTAGTTGATCATGTTTGCTTGCTCTGTTGTATCTGGTTTCACATTTCCTTGTGTGTTGTCAGTAACTTTACTTCCTGTTTTATTTTGTAATCATTGGTGTTTGGTGTTTTTGTCTAGCTTTTTTTCCTGTCTGCCTTGATTCCTCATGTGTCTCACCTGTGACTAATTACCTTGCCTGGTTGTGTGTGTGTGTGTGTGTGTGTGGTGTGCCTCAGTATATATTGCCCTCAGTTGTGTTCAGTTTTTGTTGCGTTGTAGTCTGATGTTGAGTGTTCTGCCTTGATTTCTATTTTTCCCTGGATTTCCAAATTGTTCCCTTGTGTTTGGATCAACTTGCCTTTGTTGGACTTACCCCTTTGTCTGTATTACCTTGCCTTTAATTTGGACTTTCCTATAAGTTGAGGGTGATCATTTGAGTAAAGATGCAAATTTATCCTGCTCTGCTATTGTCTGCATTTTGGGCCCATTCCTCCATTTGTCTACCGTTGCACTGAGCTTATGTGATACAGCTACAGTGCTGGTCCTAAGTGAGGCTGTAGTGGTGTCTTTTATTGCTAATGAATTTAATTTTTCATTATGTTATTTTTACTTTCAAAAGTAACATAATATCATGTTAATTGGTAAACATTAGCAACATTATGTATGATTTGGTGTTTTTTGCAATTTTGCGTCCCCATTGTCATAAATAGCTAAGGACAGCTGAACACGGCCATGAGATCCATACTGAGAATACCGAGCTTGTTCTTATAGCTAGCATGCTTAAGAGTCTTGTTGGTGTGTGATGTGGCGCAGCAAAGCATTATGCCGAAAGATTTTCCTGCCCAGGATTTTAATTGCAATATAGGTGCTCCAGACCTGGAGAGGCAATGACAGACTATTAGAAGTCAGTGTACCATCAAAATGATTTTGAAGCTGTTATTATTTAAGATAAAATTACTACATAATGTGGCTGTAAGAATAAAGGCTTTTTATCTAATTTCTTAAATGGCATGCAGTGCTGATAGTTTGTGATAAAAATTCAATATATACAAATAAAGTGATTTATTTCCCCCAAAATTTAATACACTAAGCAGAGTTGTGAGAAATGTGTTGAATGTGAGCCAAGCCAGATTCTGCACAAACCAGTCTTACAGGCACAACTTCTCTTTCCTGGAAAGGAAGTACTGCCCTCTCTCACTGTTTCGCTCTCGCTTTCTACCTCTCTCTTTCTCACACACACGTGCATGCACACACCACTGCATGGCTTTTTATGATAGTCATTTGTTAACCCTCAACAGTCACAATCCATACACATTTTTTAATCTGTATAAGTGTGCACAATCTGCATCTTTGTATATATTCCTAAGAAAGAACTGCTGATGACGTGTTGTAACAGTCAATATTGATGCTGCAGAGGATCAGGTATTTCCTGTGTGTGCAGAAAAGATAATAAATCCTGCTATCAGTCATGTGCAGGATATCTGCAAAAAAAAAATACAAATATGAAGGGTTGAGCAGTCATTGTTTTGTCTTTATCAGTGTTTACTAAAATATGTGAATTATCAGGCACGTTTAACAGCACATTCAGTTTGCTATACCACAAGGACAAAGCCACCAGTAGCCACATTTTTGGTCTGTTTTTTGTGTGCTTCCGGTGCCCTTTTATCAAATATGAGTGCACCAAGGTCAACCCAACGGCTATTTCAGCCTCTTTCAACACTTAAAATGTAAAGAATTATACTTTCCTGAGCAGAATGACTGTAAACAGGGGGTGTATGACAGGGTGTAATGAGTCACGCTTTTCACCCGTGCACTTGCTGTTTGTAAGCATGCTGAGGTATTTATGTTGCATCTTTTCACTAGTACTCGCAGGCTTCAAAGAGAACCAAAGATGTGTGATTCCTTCAAAACAGAGATCAAACATTCACTTCTGTTAATCTGGTGTCACGTAATTATGCCTATTTACCAGATCTAATTACACTGAAATGTTCCCTGGCTGCTGTTTTCAGAAAATACATATCAAGGTCCATCTGGACTTTAAGGTCAGGATCACAAGACAGCAGAAAATCCTTTGATGGTGAGATGTGCATCTACAAAACAAGATTAAACCTGACACTGTGGGAGAAAACAAATCCCATACTTTACTCAAATACAACACATTCTCACTCCCAACTCGTCAAATATGGACTCTTGATACGCCAAGCGGTCTTGATACCCCTTTTAACACCCTTTAGCACCATTTTTGGACGTGTAGGGTCAAGTTAGCAATAATAAATATGCAACGTCTAATTATACTTTCAAAATAAAAGTAGTGGTTAATGTGAAATGGTATGTGGTTAACTTATGTCATTTAACTTATGTAAGTTAAAGGTTCAGTGTGTAATATTTAGAAAGATCCGTTGACAGAAATGCAATATAATATACATAACTATGTTTTCTGTTGTGTATAAAGACCTTACATAATGAACCTTACATGGACATCGCCATTTTGTGCAAACTGCTTTACAGAGTGCGTTTCGTCACAACGTTGAATACATATGAAAAAGAAGTAGTAGTAGTAGTAATAGTAGTAGTCAACAGGTTTATTAGAAGTAAGAAGAGAAGTGAAATTTGGACAAATAGACGACCACATGTATTATTTAGCACAAGAGACGACAGAGTGGGTTGGCCACTGTAACTTCTCCTCGGCACTTGTAAAGGGAGGAGGGAGCGTTGACTTGAGCCACAGTGCGTTAGACTATGACGTTAAGGGGTTTCACAGAGCATTACAAACTGACGCCAAGGGGTCTTGACCATGTGTCTATGTGTGATGACTTGGGAGTGAGAATGGGTTGTTAAGTACAGGAACTATCAGTCCACCTAGCTGTGGCTGAAATCCCTTATTAAACATTACATGTGCTATACATGAAATATTACTTTTCACATGCACAGTGGTTTGTTCAGCTGTAGAATCATGTCTTTCATCATGCTCATAGTTGCTTGTGTATGACTTACATTTCATAGAGACCTTTCATAAACTGTCCTCTCAAAGAGCTCTCACCACCGACTGCAGCAAAGTACATAAAGTACAGCTCATTTGCCCAACATTTTGCTTAATGACTGAAACACTAATGACATTACCATCAGCCTCAGCTGTACTTTATGTTATGTTGTGCTAATCAGCAAAGTACATGTGTATATTGAGTGTGCGTCACATACCAGCAACATCATCATGTTAATTATTGTTTTACCATCAGCCTCAGCTGTACTTTATGTTTAGTGCTTGTTAGCAAACTGCATGTATATACTTTATTGAGTCTGTGTCACGTACCAGCAACATCGTCATGTAAATTATTGATGTCATGTCGCCAATCATCAGACCAACACATACCGATATACTTCCTGATTCTCTCGTTATGTGAAAGCGCGATTCTTTCCTCCAAATGGAAGCGTGGCCTTGCCACTTGATGACGCAATGTCAGATTTTAGATATTGCAAAAATGTGGGTGTTACCTACCAACATATCTTTCACAAGCTCAAAGCCAAAACAAAACAGCTCTGTGCTTGCCGCAACAACTGCAGTAAATATCTAAACAAAGATAAATACCCTTTACACCACTATTATTTACTGCATATTTAATATATGATATACATGCAAATATAGTGTTGTTGAGGCAACACTGCCCTGAACACTGCTGTCCTGATTGTTTGCAACTTTTCTCAGGTCACTCTCCTTCTCCCCCCTTTACTGGATGTCAATAGCTGCCTCCTGCATCCATGTCTAATCTCTGACACCGCTTGTACTGAAACTTCCATAATCACCACAGAAACACTCTCAGACCTGCAGCAAGAGCAGTTTACTTGAGGTCTGCTGTAGGGTTACCTTACAAGGAAGCTGCATTGGCAAGATCACGCGATCACTGCCAGGCTTCAAGTTGTTCGCCTTAGGCCCACAGTGGTTCAGACCAATCAGCGTCTTGTAAAGAACTACTGGCAGCTACAGCCGTGGTTTAGGTGTGACGACGTGGAGAAGTGAAGCTATTGTTCAAAAACAACAATGGTGGTGCCTAAGGAGGTTAGTTTGCCTTTTGTATTGTATGTGCCTGGTCTTTTCCAAATAGTTTCCAAGGACAACTTCTCAGATGGTTCTGTGTAACAAACCATCTGGCGCATCAGGTTAGCTGTGAGGTAATGATGCAGAAATTTTTGTTTTGAAAGAGCAAGGTGTGTGAGATTTTACTCTTCCTGAGTATATCTTGCTTATTTTCTCATTAAATGTGGGAAAATCATAATGTTTAAATTGGGATTACTCTTACTGTATATATGTAAAACCCATGAAATTTTAAGGCATATATTCATACACACCATTGACAGAATACCTGGGGTTGATGCTCCACTCACAAACCTCCGTTTATCGATTTATTTTTCTCCAACAGTCTGTGAAAAGCTCCTTTGTCTGATTATTTGGTGTCTTTGTGTCTTGTAGAGGACAGGGGTACCATTCTTCTTTAGTAATTAACGCTGGTCTGTCTACGCTTGTTGTCTTTGGCAGGCGGGGCTGTCCTCGTGAGCTTGTGCGTCAAGCTACCATCCAGGAGGTCAAGTAACAGCCCTCCTCAAACAAACAATTTCAGTGATGAGTGCCTTACAGATCTCTCACTCACACAGACTCACACGTGTTTTTCTCACTGATCAAAAGGATTTGTTGTTTGAATTCCCGTATAAATTATATTTTTCAGTGACAACAGTTTAAGATGTTCCAACATTTATGTGTTTTATAGGTTCAGTATAATGCGGATGTGGAAATACACAATATCTCCTGAGAGGCCGTGATTTACTTTATAGATAATAAATTATGGTAATCAACTGATCCTTTGGATGCTTTTGCACAGCAGAAGCTTAGAATAACGTACACTAAAAACATAATTAACTCAACATGATCTGCTAACTGAGTAGTGACAGCAGTTATGTTATTTTTAACAAGGCAAATGTTATATTCTTACATTGCAGGCTGCAAACAAAGCTTTATGTTACTGGTTTATCTGGTTTTAGCCGGCACCACAAGTTAGAAAAGACTGAACCGTTAGGCAACAGCACGGATAGTGGCAATGATAGCAAACAGAAATCCAAGAGTATATGATGTTAATAGTAGCCAACAGAGCCAGCCAGGTATATTTGTAATATATCTGTTGTCCACTAATGTCGCCCAAAACCAAGTCACTAAGCTGTTATTAGCAAAGTGTTTAAGCTTCGTTGTTATACGTGTAGTGCTCCGCAGTCAGGTTAGCAAGAATAAATATGTAACGTCAGGTTAGACTTTCAAGATAAAACTAGTGGTTAACGTTGTGAAACGTTGCAGTTTGGTTAGGTTTACGTACCTTACATAACATCATTAAAAGGGATCAATGTTGACTTTTTGTTTTACACGGGAAACAAACACCAGTCTCCTGGGTGAAAGTCTTTTTTTTCACCCCAACCACTTCCTTACTCTGACTTTTCTGTTATTTCGATGAATACTTTTAGCATTGAACACCGGCGCTAAAGGGCTTCCCCCAGTGCGTTGAGCTATGATACAAAAGGGCATCACAAAGCGTAGCTATTTGACTCTCTGGGAATGAAAGCAGGTTGGCCTCTTTGGTGAAAACGTTTAACCCTCGATGGTCTTCAGCAGTCTTTCCCAAACTTAGGGTTGTGACCCTACATGCCTCGCTGACTCATTTTTATTGGGTCACCAATAGACAGAGTACAATAACAATGCGTGTTTAACTCACATTCTGATCCAATTGGACATTGAAGTTGTTTCAGCTGAAGGCGTTCAGAGTGCTTCTGCAAACAAACAAGGAGCTCCAGGCTTTGAGGCGCCAAACAAAAGACTTATGTTAGCCTGTTACAAGTAGTGTTGGTCAAGTTATTTCCAACATGTAATGCATTATAGATTACTATTTACTCATTTGAGAGTAAGTAGTTATATTACAAATTGCTGTCTCAGAATTGTAATGCTTTACACAACTTTTGCATTACTTTTGTGTTACTCTCACTGCTATCTAATGAGTGCATTATTCAGATAGGAAGATGTACCTGCATAGGTGTGTTCTAGTGATGTGCAGATCGCAGTTATATCCGCCGATCGAGTGGATCTTTGTCATAAAAATTAACATTCTGATTAATAGCGAGTGGGTTGCAGATGGGTGAAATGGGATGAATCGTCTTCTGATCGTCTCCCCATTTACGATAGACGCTGTGCGCATTTACGCACAAGGTATAGCAGCTTAACTTCAGTACTTATTTAAATCAAATTATTGAATTATAGAATTATTAAATTGTTGAAATCTCCTAACACTCAAGATCAGTCAGGATGCAATGATGGCAGCCTCTCTAATCATGAAAGTAAATTGTTAAAGAAAACACATTTAGAAATCTATTTATGCATGATCCATGATGATAAAGATGCAGAAAAATAGAAATGCATGGCAAAAATGGAGAGTGGGACCCCCAAAGTTTCACAAATCATGGTTTCAGGGGAGCTACGGTCTTATGAAGTGGAGCCAAGCTCCCCTGGCTCTCCCGCATCCCACCTTCAATCTTAACAATTGAAATCCAGCAACAGGAAATAACGTTACTCTTTTCCTCACAGATTTCTTTTTCTGGTGCAGAAATTTTTCACTTTGTTGGTGAAAACACTACTTTATTTCAGGTCAAAATCCGTTGTAACGTGCACAACAGAGATTGTGACGGGTATAATATTACAGATTTTTTTTTTCAGTAATGGCAATACATTAACACGCGTTACTTCCAACACTGGTTACAAGTGTTAAGTACGATAACAGCTGGCTTGCTAGCACTGGCTACAGCAGGCTAGCTTTTCCCTGGTTTGTTGAAACATAAACCTATGTCAGGCAGGCTGAAACCATTTAAGTTTATACCTGTACCAAACTAAAACGGTTTCAGCATACCTGCTCTCAAACCCTGTAGTGCAACTGCAGCAACTTAACATTAGCTTGATAATGGCGGTATTAATGAATCGCTGTTGAATTGACTTCATGATGACTCAACCGAAACGAACAAACTCTTTCTACACTGTCAAATATTATTGTTAATAAGCAGCAGAAACTAACTTGAAAATCACAATTGAAGTTTGTCCATGCGGAACAAAGCATAACATTTATCATGGATTTTCTTATAAACACGACTTAGTTGGTGGATTATTTGCCAAATTTACTTCAACACTTTACAGTTTGATGAGAAGTATCCGGCTTCATGTTCCCAATTGATTTCAGTAACATGAGAGGCAAAAACAAAACTACCTAATATGAGGGAGAACTTGGCTGCTTACAGAGGTTGCTTTCATCCAAAAAGGGGTGGGGGCATGGCACAAGGGCAAAGTACCCGGATGTGCTGCATCCTCTATTAGATGAACGGTTGTAAGTGGCCTAACCCGGGCCAGGTCGGCTGAAAATTTGTCTGAGCGGAATGGGGACGCATCTGCCAGAGCAAATAAAACATACTTTCACAGATTCGTCTGGTTCCCAGGGTAGGGAAATAAAAATGACTCTCAAATTACACTCAAATTACAATCGAATTACTGCTGGACTCAATGCTTTTTTCCCCACTTGGCTGTTTATAATTATGTTCTGAACAATGTGACATGAAAGCTGCATTATCATCTGTAAATTGTGGGGGGGTTTTGGCTTAAAAGTAAACAGGTCACATAAACTCGAGACACAGGGAAACGTGAAAAGGGCTTCATATACAACACCTTTTAATAGCCCTGATACCTGGTGGCTTTAAAAAACACGTTTTTATGATCTCCTTTCATAACAGTAAACAAAAGGCTTTTCTGCTAAAGAATGCACAGTGTATTGTGCTATCAGCAGAGCCGCTGATACAATAATCCTGTGGTGTCAGTTAACTCAACATGTAAATACCCAACCACTGCCTGTATCTGCACACCATGCTACACAGAGCCTTTATGAATGCCTGTGTGCGCAAAAACCCCTCTGGAGACGGAGACATGTGCGTCATACCACGGATCAGCCTATTATCCAGGCCTGTGGGTGGCAGGGGTAGCGGATGTGGGGTACCCAGAAAGGTGATAGTAAGCTTGACAAGAGGAATGAAATGAAAAGTAGATAAAGCACAATGACAGATAGACTCAATGAGTGGATAAAATTTAGAAGATAAAAGACAAGGAATCAACAAAATCGCAAGAGCACAAGAGCATTAAACAAATGGGAGATGGCATGGAAAGGAGAGGCTAGAAAAACAGAGAGAGCAGCGAGGAAGACATTAGAAAGAGGTCAGTTTTGAGTGGGACAGGATAATGCACCTCTCATAGTGATTTAGTGATGTAATGCTCTTATTCGACTGCTCCAAAAACATGGAGATTGAATTAAACATTTTTTTAAAGTTCAGGTCACTTTTATTTGTCTGTCTTTCTCCAGTACACAGACACACACACACACAATCAGAGAGATCAGTGTGTCGCAAAAACACACAATCTGAACTAACAGGGGATTTACAGAATTGAGCTGCTCATGATGAAATGGATTTTAGATATGGGACAGTGGGAAATCAGTAGAAAGGCAGGACCTGTTTAAAATCACTTATAAAACAAATAAAGCCATCACAGCTCCACCAGACTGCAGGATGTAGGGGGATAAGGGGGTGGAACTATGAGAGTATTGGGGATTGCAAACAACTTCATGTGAACTCATGTGACTAAGGGCTAACATGCTGGTGTTTAGCAGCTATAATGTTTACCATAAATATATTCCAAACTTAATTACAGCTATCTGCATTAGGTTATGACTAGGCAAAATGACATTGCAGATAACTGTAGTTACATCAGAAGCTACAGCAAGTTGTGGGAGGCGGGAGCTACACTGTTTTTTTCTGGAGCTGATGATGGAAGTAGCTAACGAGTGAGCCATCTGGCCTCCTTCTCATTTCTGTTGAGAGATGTAAATTTCTGTTACAACTCTCTAGTGAGCAAAGCTCTTGTTCACTTCAAATTCCTTCAAGATAAGTTCTTTCTATTCCATGGCTTTCTATTCTAACTATCCTATCCACAACAGCAACCGCCATTGCTTCTGCTAATGTTCAAATGCTTTGCTGGACCAGTATCCAATGGGAAGCCCTAATATGAACAACGTCGTTCACAACAATTTGGACTAGTCAGAATGACATTAAAGATGAAGAAAAATTCTGACAAGTCACAATGTAATTACGACGAGTCTAAATGACGTTGTTGATATCTGTAATGTTAATTCCAGATGGTCAAAATTAGCTAATAATCTATGATGGCCTGCAGTGTGGCTATTCAACAACTATAGACAGTTTAGATTTACGATATTGTCGTACAGACTAGTTCTTATCTAGCATAACCCAACCCTAACATTTGCTAATTAGCACGAAACAGCTGAGGCTGAAGGGAATGTCATTCATTTTGCTTGTATTTGGTCAGAAAGAAAAGTCATGGTAAATGCAAAATGATTAAAAAATCATCCAGAGGGGAACATAAATGTCAAATTAATAAATTAATTAATTACATGCCACTACATCCACTAGTTGTTGATGTGTTGATTCACTTAAGCAAATGTCAACCTCATGGTGCTGCTAGACTGGGCTTTCAAGTATATTATAGGGCCACATTAATAGAAAGCTATGGCTTGGGGGCCGGACATTTCCCTGAGCTATTATTCTCATTATGTATGTTGACACACCACCACGTTTTTAAAACTTTTATTTTGCTACATAAACGTAAAGTTGCATAATTTTAAAATAAAAAAGATTTTAAAAAACAGATTTATTTAAGTAATAAGTCCGAGTGCTTAATATTCTTTGCAACACAAGCTGTGATAAATAATAAAAATAAACACATATTTGAAACAATCATGTCAGCCATTTGGTATATGATTTGGTCAAGTCTGATGTCACTTACTTATAACTACATCACGGCATTTCTTTCAGGTTTTCTGTCTATTTCTCCATCTTCAACAATTTCACTTATTTTATCAGCACACCTGCACCACATCCATTTAATATTCTCCAGTTGTCTTTAACTCTCACAAATCAGAAAACAGACAAGCCTAGCCTACACGCCTATGGGCTACTAATGAGATGTAAGAGAAGGCCAGTTCATATGAAGTGAGGGCAATCCCCAAACACTGATGCAAATATTTGTTTGTAAAGGAGGCAGGAGCATTAATTTTTATACCGTTCATGTGGTTTTGCTGGCGAAAACAGCAGCATGCATTCGACATCAGTAATGCATGTTTTGGATTGGCTGTTACTGACAGCACAGGAGAGCTCTGCTGGTCTGAAGGATTTATTGTGGTTCCAGATGAATAGGCCTGTGCTAGAGGAATAGTCAGGGCATCATCTTCTTCTGTTTGTACTTAAGTGGTGGACCACCTACCCAACATTGCCATGCTACTATCATGGTTAAAATAGATATACCACAAGCTGTCTCCAACATAATTTATTTACCCAGGAGATGAATAACAAGTATAACCTGAAAGTGGCATTGCAAGAGTCCAGATGGAAAGAAAGTTGCATGTTTTATCCCTCCAGGTGTTGCTGCATCTTGTGCTCTGATCTTGCTGCTCAATGTCCATATGGTCTCTAAGCTGGCCCCCTAAAGCCGGATAACAGTCCTTAACTCACCAGAGGAAGGAGAGGAAGGAAGTGTATAGACAGCTGGAAACACACATATGTATGTAAAGGGGGCTTCAGGTCACAGTTAGCAGATGATGGGTGTTAAAGGAAGCAACCATTTAGTGCTGATTAGTTCGAGAAAGAACAGGCCACAGTGTGCATATATAGGAGAAAATATTTTTTAATTACTTGTCCTTCCACATATTATTCCACCAAATCGACTTATCATTCCTTTGTTTACCCCTGTTTACTTGTCGCATCTTAACTCACTTTCCTCATTTCCTCATTTTCTTTGCATGATTTCTTCAGCCTGACCTCTAACTGCACAGCTGTCGCTTCAGAGCAGATTGGCAACAGGTTGAGTGAAACGTAATGTGTTTTTGATTTGGTGGTACAGAGTTTGAGAGAAGTCTGCTGGAGAAAAGAACAGCTAAGCATGGATTAAGAGACCTAAGCTGGGTGAAGGAGGGTGTTTGAGAGGCTGAAATCACACTCAGTCAGGACATCTGTGTGTTTGCCTGCTCCAGCCATGTGAGCGCTGGACTAGACGTAAGGAGGGGAGGGGATACTCTTCTGCATCAAAGCCAAAAAAGAGCAGGATAAGCAGGAGCTGGGGTCATGAGATCAGCCCTCACGATTTGTAGGATGAGTCTTAATATGACCTGTTCCTGAAAGTGTAGGTGGTGCAACAAAACAAGTTCTTCTAACTTAACTTTAAGTAACTTAAGTCTTTCGATTGTATGTTTAGGTTAATTTATTCTGTAGCACTTTTCGATAGATGAGACAGGTTGACAAAAAGTCATGTAAACATCACAAACCTTTCATCTTCAGCTTCTCCCTTATCTTGTGCAGAAAAGCACTTATGCACACACACACACACACACACACACACACACACACACACACACACACACACACACACACACACACGCGCGCGCGCAACCACAGCAAGTGCAGAACATATTGTTTATTTATTTTGTTCCTTCGTATGCCAGTGATTCTGTTGTGCCAGAACAATAAATCCAGAAAATGTGTTCCAGCTTCCTGCAGAGCCACAGGACTGTGGGATCATTCAGTCTCTGGTACAGTTTTTTTAAATCTCATTTTGCTGTGCTGAGTATGAAACTGCTACAGAGAACAAATAGGGAAGAACACAATGTACTAAAAACATCACCTTCACCCTTGATTGTGTGGAGTGTTTACACAGTTTACACTGTCACATTGTGACTACCTCCCTTTTGGGGACAAAAATCCCCAAAGTAACCAAAGTAAATCATTAAATTATAGTTAAGACGATTGGAAGTTAGCCATGGAGTTGATATGGTTAGGGTAAGGATGTTTCCAGGATATTAATGTAACTGTTTGTGTTCAGAGAGAGCACGAAGCAATTTATATTCCCAGCATGATTGCTTACACAGTTAATGGATAGCCACAATTTGACACGAATTTTTTATGAGGTGGTACAAACTGAAAAAATATTTGTTTAAAATCTTTCAACTTGAGCAAAAACATGTGCGCAAATCTCAGACTTTATGACTCAGCTTCATAAATGCACAAAGAGGAGAGAGACTGGAGGGAAATAACAGAAAGAAAGTGAGCTCATGGTGAGTTCTGAGTTCAGTCAGAGGCTGAACTGCTGCACAAACAGTACATTGTTAGCTAGCTTAAAGCCAACATCTGTACATTGACAGTTTGAGGTGAATAATTAGAGACTGCGTAAGCAGTGCAGCAGTCAAATTTGCAGAAAAGATTAAAAGGCAAATTTTGCTTTTCTTTTTGTCCAAACACACTGTGGCCCTCTGGAGTCTCAGCTGCTAGATACTCTCCTCTCCCTCTGGCCTGTTCAATTGTGCCTTGTTTGCTGCTATCTTGCAGGTCCGTGTAATCGTGAGGTGGGGCCATCCATGGGCTGACTGGTAGCACCTGGGCACAGTGCTCCCAGTTATAGACCACTGACTTTGCTGTCATCCACATCTCATCACTTTAGTAATTTAATTTATGTTTTTGTAAATAAATAGTTAGCTTAAATACATTCTTGGTGTCTCCCTTATTTTCCACGGCCCTTCAAGCCTGTCATGACAACACCTTAAGGCAATGCAATGTCCCCTTAAAATGAAAATGTGCCACCTTTTATGTTGATGTCCACTCAATTTCAATGGTAAATGTAGTCAATTGAAGCAAAAAATTCCTCAGCGCATGCTATATTGATGGAGATAGGAGAATTCTCCTGCTCGAGGAGCCATGCCGGCAGTGCCTACATATACCAGGTTGCGTTGCGTACAAGCTCCTGACGACCACGCTCACCCAGCGGGCCACTACAGCTCTGAGCAAGCTAGCTGTGGGGTGCTAATCAAAATGAAAGTTGATATGTCTGTCAAATCCACTCTTATTTTGGTTTGGAATATTTGGTGTTGGAAACGTATCTAGTTTGCAATAGAAGCAAAGAAAATAAGTTTGTTTTGTTTTTCAAAGGCATATAGAGCTATAACCTATCAACGTAGAGGTGGAAGCTAGAAACACAAAATTCAACTGCGTCACTGTCACGTCAAATGCTGGCGCTGGATGCAGGAAGAACTATTTAGTGTACTCAGCTTTCTTGACCAATATCACGCACTGAGGAATTTATTGCTTCAAACTACATTTACACTCTAAAAACGAATTCAGGGGACCTTTAGTCATTACTTACATATATATATTGTTGTTCTTAGATACTGTTAGGCTTTTTACTTGTAGTTGTTATTTTATTGAGCTTGGATGACACACAAATTATGCCTATTGAATCAATAGGCATAATTTGTGTGTCATCCATGACTTGTCAGAGTTTAACATTTTCAGTTAATCAAAAATTAATTAATTTTAAGTTCTGTTAATGTAAATTAGAATTTGTTGACGTTTAAACAGCCCACAGTTTCCCTCTCTTGCATGTGTGGACATGTTCAAGGCAGATGAGTGACCACAGGGCCACAGCTGAAACTCAGTGAAGCTAATGTGTTGAATGGTAAGTAATTTTATGCTTAATTACACATATTTGCATTCGCTCAGGATGATGTTGGTGATAGCCTACTGTAACCAAATACCGAAATCTGGAAGTCCATACTGAAATTTGAGCAGTGTTGATAGTACAGTCTGTGTGCCGAGGTAAAGTTAGCTAGTAGCTAGTAGTAGTATCCTGTCACTGATTGAGTAGGCTTAAATGCGGGAGTAATAGGTGGCCAGGTAGCCGGGGAAAACGTCTTGGCAAGCTAACTTAATATGGGATTACGCATTAGCCACTGCTCCGGTTAGCATGTAGGCTAGCTACGTTTATAAACTACAAGTAGCTACGTTAGCCAGTTAGCTGGCTATGATTCAGATGAGAGGAAATACTAAAGATAACTCGCTAACACACAACTTAACTCTTGCAAGGATCAACTTAATTATTAAGTTCAATTCAATTCAATTCAATTCAATTTTATTTATATAGCGCCAAATCACAACAACAGTTATCTCACAGCGCTTTTCATAAAAGAGCAGGTCTAGACCGTACTCTGTGATGATATTTACAGAAGCCCAACAGTTCCCACCAAGAGCAAGCACTAGGCTAGTTCATGTTACTTAGAAGTGTGTTTTATTGTGGCCAAAAAGCTTCTTCACCTAACTCAAAACATTATGTTGGATCAACTTACAATAACAATACTTGCATTCATGTTGACAATTATTAAGTTCATGTTACTTAGAAATGTGTTTTATTGTGGCCTAAAAGGTAATTCACCATAATCAAAACATTGCTTTGAATTAATTAATTAATGTTCTAGTGGAAAACGTTCACATATTTTTTTTTTGTTGACCCAATGTTTTATTTTTTAGTTTACCATCAACATTGATTGGACATCCTCATGCTGAATTTACCCTTTAAGTGATGGATGGAAACAGGTGTGTGTGTGTGTGTGTGTGTGTGTGTGTGTGTGTGTGTGTGTGTGTGTTACAGTTAAAGGTCTGAGAAATCTTAGTTTACATTTTGTTTATTTGCACATTCACTGTGACAGCTGTCTAATATGCTGCTGTCAGGCACTTGAACTGACAGGAGGCTTTGGAGCAGTCCCTTGTTTGAGCCACAGAGTGTTTTGCATTGTGTTTTTTGTTGCTAAGGCTGCTGTGATATAAAAGCAGACCACAGATAGTTTGACACAATTCCTCCTCTGTTCTTCATCCAACTTGACCCTGCTCTCTTCCATACCATCCACTGCTCAGTTTAATGATTAACCTCAGATTAACTGCAGCACAAAGGCCTCTGTTGTTTCCATCTCCTTTCACCCTCCCAACCCCCCGTTTTCTTCTCCAGTTTATCTCCCTCCACCACCTTTTCTGCAACTAGTAAATGTCAGCCACTTAGGGCAGGAAAATAAATATCCAAGAGATTGAAGCAGCCAGAGGAGTCACCTGCCACACTTCGCAGCAGCATCTGCACATCCAGCTTAAAGCACATGATCCACATTCAGACCATATACCATTTTAAGCAGCAGGGAGACAGCTGACAAACTCTTTCTTTCTTTTTTGTGTTCTTTGATCTCACAAAACTATTAAAAAAATGAAATGGCATAATTCTCTAATACACTTTTTCTCAGGATATATGACGTCAGCCTGATAATATCCAGCACATGCAGCTCTTAAGGAAATTTTCTTCTCTTTTTCATGATATCCATGCCTCCCACACTACGAGTCAAATATCGTTATCTCAGTATGATACTCTCTGCGTATAATTAATGTCAGGTGCATGGCGAGATTTCTGGAGCCTTAATGATATTCTGAAGGTGTGACGAAGAAGGTGGTGGGATTATTTCCTTGCAGGAGCGACAGTTAAATATCCTGATTGCATGTTAGGTCAGGTCAGGTGGGTGGCTGAATGCCACGTATATTATTTTTTAAATTAGCTACAGTGTGAATTCCTACCCCCACATATGTTTCTTCATATTCTTCAGCTGTGGTATAATTCATTTAATCTCCCTTCTTTCATCAATTCTCCTCTTTCATAGATATGAGACTCGCTGTCACTATTTTCCCTCCTTTTCTCTCCCTCTCCTGCTCCTCCTCCTCTATGGCAACGAGTAGTGAGCAGACTGCTTGGTCAAAAGGAGGTATGGGTAATGATGTCAGCAGCCTGTGCGTCAAAGTCTCAGGGACACATTTACAATCCCCTTAACTGAGCCTTCCATTGAGATCACTGCACACTAATCAAATCTGCACTGCCAGCGGTGCGTCTCTGGGTATGCACATCAATTTCCTCCTCCACTTCAATCCCTCAATTTCATAGAAAAGCAGAGAAGTGTGGCCACTCTGCAAATGTGCAGCACCTTCAACTAAATAGACACAGGCACACATACACTCATGTGCATGAAGAAGAAGGACAGACTCGCTCTCACATACACACAAAAAACGATGAGTAACCTTTGAAATAGCTTGTTACAGTTTTCTTTCTGGTTGATAAATGGAGGTGACTGAATCCCTTCTGAGGTGCACCAATCCATCATTGTCCCCGCTGTGGGTCTTGGCTTTTGCTGTGACAGAAAAAAACTTTCCTTATTACAGTTTGTCCGGAGAAGAGCAGTTCTAGTGCTTCCTGTTAGGTAAGGATTCTGTGTTCCTCACAACAGATAAAGAAGGATTGTTGTCCTGCTGAATGTTTGGGTTTCTAGTGAAATGAGTCAGCTGGACTGTGGTGTGCATTTATGCTTGACTGCATCATAGAGTGGCATAAACACTGACCTCAGTGCAAAGCGCACAGGTTTGGAGACAAGGGGTGGGGAGGAATACGTCAGCAGGTAAGTCAGAGGTTATTTTATGGTTAATTTTGTAATCAAGGATGTTTAAAAGGCAGGGTTCATTCCCTGTTTATGCAAATTACTTAACTCTAAATATAGGCTATAGAAATCGGCATTACAGCAAGGATGAGCAAGGAGGTGATGTTGAGCACCTTTATTCTTGTGCAGTGAGCTAGCATTACAGAGTGCACGGACTAATTCTTATTTACAGCAGTGTGGATGGGATTGAACCAGTATGACTGTATTGTATATCTGTAAGTGTATATCTGTATTGGCTTTGTAATTATATGGCAAAATGTGGTAGGTATATTTGAGATTTACTTAAAGTGGTTTGGTACTTATTCATATAGCATCTTCACTTAGCAATTTAAGTATTGAGCTTCCATAAAGTTAGGACTTGTGAGAGAGACATTTAAAAAAGAATTGTCAAAATTGAAGCAGCAAAGGCTGAGATATCCTGAATTTTAGTCCCTAGTAAGAACCTTCACAATTCTTCCCACAATGCAGTTTGTATCGCAGTCTTTCCTTTAACAAGAGTCTACAGACATGCTAACAGCTCTGTGAGGCTCTGGTTAGGCTTTGAGCTAAATGCTAACACCAGAAAATGCTACCATGCTGATGTTTGGAAATTAATACTTAATAGTTTACAGTGATTGCTAACTTAGTTTAGCATTTTAGCATGCTTACAGTTGCTAATTAGCTCTAAACCAAGGTAATGGACAAATTAAACCTTTTGACCTGATAGTGGCACAAGATGAAAGGTTAAGGGATTAACAAATCTATCATAATACATTATCTGGGAACCATGAATGTCTGACCAATTCTTTAAGTCAGTCCATGCAGTGCATGTTGTACATTTCACATGATAAATCATGTGTTAAAAAGAAATCTGGGTTGAACCAAGGCATAAGGATACATTGTCAGGTGACATTGAATGTCTGTAACAAAATTCATGGCAATCCATTCAGTAGTTGTTAAAATAATTCACTTTGGACCAAAATGGTGGAAAGCTCCTCCAAAGATAATTTACTATACAACTGTTTTCACACATGTACTACCCATAATTAATAAATTGATCTTCATTTGTAAAGTTGGCAAAGTACCCCATATTGACTGATGTAAATCTCAAGCTTATGTGCACACAGCAGCCTTAAATGGCACCATTAAAGACAGATGACAGTCTGATACCGTTTTCCACTCTGACTGTCAAAGGCCCCTTAGCATCTGCTCAGACTTGACTGTAACATCCATCTCAAGGTTCAGCAACACTGCATAAGTGAATTGGAGGCGAGAGGAAGGGAGTGTGAGGTAACCCATTAACTGGTTAGAGCTGTCAGAGGGGCTGTGACCGCACGAACAGAGCGCTTGTGCTGCATTTACGTCAGACAGCAGCTGTGTGCCACCAGCCCCCACCCCCCCACCCCCCCTACTATGAGAGTCAGCCAGACAGGCTTCAGGACCGGGAAAGAAAAACACTGCAAAGAGCTGTATGTTTGCTTTTTGCAGACTCGCCAATATGCCCTACAATGGGCACACACAATACACAGACACAAATGGGATTAAAGTGGTAGCCCATGGTATTTCCACAGAGGTGACAGGGAAAGATTCATACACGTACATTAAGCTTCCATAATCCATGACATGACATCTGCTATAATCCTCCTTGGCATTTAGCGCACACGGCTGAGCGATTATAACAGGTGTCGTCATGTCATGTTTAAGACAAGATTATGCTGGCTTTAGCCTGCATGTGTCCATGTGTCCAAAACGTAAGTATGCATAAGGGTTTCAAATCACCAGGCTGCAGACTCATAAATGGCGTTTATTGTTTCAGTTAGGGAGAGTGACGTCTGCTGTTTAGGGTTTTAACTTCCAACTCTTAATTATGCAAGAACTTCACAGGTGCTAGAAAGACGCGAAAAATACAGAAAGGGCTGGAAAAAAGAAAACAAAAATCACCAGGAGAAACTATGATTTGTAAGAAAGTGTACTTCAACTGTTTCTTCATATTTCTCTCCTCACAATTGTTCTCCTTTCCTCTCTCTGATTTCAAACTACAATCATGAAAGAGGAGCAAATACAGCATAGAGTGTTTGTTGTCAGTCACTGAGTGTGTGCAGGCATCTGTATGTGTGTGCGTGTGTGTGTGTGTGTCCTCGACAGGCAAAGCAAAAGCTGTTTACTAACTAGGTCAAACTCTCTGAGTGCAGTGTGTAGCTCTGCATGGTGCCAGCAGAAAACACTTATGCCCAGTTGTAGCTCTGTAAATGTGTATCTCTGACGTTACGTGATGTTTATCAGACAGTTTTAATCCAGAAAAGTTAGAGCAAATGTGCCACAGAATGACACAGGACTTTTAAGGATGTAGGTTTCTTTTATTATAAATATATTGAGAAGACCAAAACCAACAATCTTATTGTTAGTACCTCTCAACTTCCTGAACCAGTTTGTGGAACTCAGCCCCAATTTAGTTATTTTTTCTTAAGATCTGTCCTATTGTAATCACATAAAAAGGGTCACAAGTATACAGTTTGATTTTTAAAAAGGCTGGGTAATCTCCAAACACACCCAGGCAGTACAGTTTTTTAATAAATGTTACTCAACCAGGAGTAAATAGTGCTTTGTTGTTTTTTTGGGGACTATTTACAGCTGTGGATGCCACTACACTGTAGTGGCTTATTTATGTATTGTTAACAGTTAACAACGGAGGTCTGTGGCACAAAGGAATAAGCTTTACCATGCTTTGCCTCCACAGACTTTTCATGGGATTTACTGACAATAAAGAAACTACAGAATATCACTGGTCGTGTCTTTTAATGCTGAAGACAAACAACAATCATAATAGTTAGATACCTCTTCTAACTTTAGCTGCTGACCATCTTTGGGGTTGTGTAAAACTGTTACGCAGAGTACGGAGTTACTTTTTTGTCTTATTCCAATCAAAAATAGGTTTGAGAGAAAAACTATCCACACACACATTTGTGATAAAAAATGTTGCAAAAAGTTTTGTTTATTATTCCAAAAGTATTGTGAACCCAAAATGTTGAGCTGAAACCTCGTTGGGTGGGACCTACAAAAGACGTATCTCTATTGGCCAGTCTTGATTAGAGTGACAGCTTGGCAGCTTGACGAGAGAACATGTTGAAGTCCGTGGGAAAGGCAGAGCTGGAGCAAAGACAGTCAATGCTGTTTTAGTAATAGCAAGAATGCTGTGTTTGAACCACAGATTAGATTAGTAGATTGCTTTTAGCCGTCAGTTTGTGAAAACCCAGTCAAGCCAGCCGCCATTTGGATGGATCATTTTACATTTCATCCTGAGGGGAACATGTCAGGGGAATGTCTGTACCAACAAATTTATTTCATTTCAGCCAAAGGTAGATGCTAGAATGACTACAAACATAAAGCAAAAGAGATAATATAAAGATCTGTGCTTTTAATACCTTTTGTACATCCAAAGTTGTACAAAAGGTATTAAATCAGAGAAGAAACATGTAGACACAAATATTCATGCATATGGCTGATGACCTTTCATGGCATTCAAGCTCATTAAAATTAAAAGAGAAAACAACTCGTAAATAGACTTCAAGTAGACAAAGAAGGAAAGAAAAGAAAAGCTGTAAATCATAATCTCTCTGTGTAAGAGCTCATGCGGTGCTGGCGTCAGAAGCAACTGATGTCATCTCCAAAGCTGCACCCACCCCTCCTCCTTCTCTTTCTCCAGCATGCCCAGAATGACTGCATCGCTGCTGGGCCTGATGATCGCCTTGCTTCTCCCTGGAGAGCACTTGACTGAATGCCCAAGTGACTAATGACCTCCTCCTACAGGTATACCTCCATAGTCTTGCATTTTTGTGACGGAGACAGGTGCAGCGCTTGATGTATTGTGATCTAATGAGCATATGCTGCAGTCCCAGGTGCTCTACAGTCTATTGTAGACAAAGACTCATGTCATGCAGATATATAAACGATGTGGTTGAAAGAACAAAGAACAATTCACAGGCAAGGAGGATAAAGTAGGAAACAATGCAATATCCTTCTGGAGTAGGAGACAAAGCAGTATACAACAACATGCAAATATGAATACTACAACAACAGATGGTGTGTGTGTGTCTGACAATATAGCATACGTCCTCTCTGCAGTGACGCAATGAGTCAGACAGAACCACAAATGGCACCGTTCATTTACCTCAATCTCTTGCAATCCAATACATCTACGTATGAGGGACCAACGTGGGGGGAGGTAAAAAATCGTCAGAGAGAAGAGGAATCACTCTAACGCTCTGGGAACGTGTTATTGATTTGATTCTGTGTGTGCAACCCTGAGATAAGACAGTGAGGAGGAGAAAAGAAAAGGTTAAAATGATTAAGAAGAATCTCATATAATCATACTAGATTCAAGATATGTTAAACTTTAAAAGAAAAAGAATCACGTTGGAGTATTGTGCAATTACACTGAATGACGTATGTATAATGCTTCCAGGAGCCTACAAGACTCATTCATTATATTTAATGGCAGATATTTCTCTTCCTCCCATCAGAGTGTACTCGAAATAATGCTTTCTTAAAAAAAGTGGAAGTGTTTTCACTTTCAGTCAAGTTTTGTAAATTAATAGATGCAAATAATTTTCATGTTTTTTACACATTGTCAACACTGATAGGTAGACATCAACAGAATATATCTATCTAGTAGGGTTTAATAGCTTTGGATGATCACAGAACCAGTAAAATCTTCATACTGTAAATCTGTCAGCCATGCCTAGTGACTATCCTTTTCTAGTGTTGTTTTGGTCATCACCCCATTTAGCCTCAACTCGTCTTCCTCCAAGCATAAGTCATGGTCAAATTTGTATTTTAAGCTTTTATTTTCATCTCAGGGGATACTGTATAACATTAGTGGCCTACTATTAGTCTTGAATACTACTAATAATAATATACCCCCTACACCAGTTTAGGAATCGCATGATTTGTTGCAAAAAGCGCCTTTCAGATTACACAGTGCTGAACTTTGACCTACCTGCGCAGGTATAAATAACATAAATAGAGCCTGTTGGCATGTTTGAACCTCACTGTGACGGCACTGATGTGACTAATATGTGGATATGATGCTGTTTTAATGTTGTTTAAACTTAATTTCCCACCTCACCTGTGACATGACAGATTTACAGTAACTTGTGAGCTTGTGTGTGTAATGCTGATATGCATAATACTGGTTAATCTGAGGCTGAGAATACATTTACAATAGGAGGAAGCTGTAGTCTTAAGGGAAGGATTTTTACCTTTGACCTAGATAAAGAAAGCCAAGAAGAAGAAAATGCTTGGGAACTGGTCATTGCTGCACATGCTCTGCACATTACTCAGTGATAGTGCATGCTTTATTTATGTTGTAAGCTACTTGTGTAGCAATTAACAGGACAGGAGTTCTGTTACTGTGTACGTCAGAAATATAAATACACATAAACCCACTTAACAACACAATCATCTAGTGACATTTTATTTTCTGCAATTTGGCTACACACAAACAGGATGTATTTGAGATTTGCAGAAGAGAGTGAGAACCACAGCACATCCATCCATCCATCCATCATCAACTGCTTATCCTGCGTACAGGGTCGCGGGAGGCTGGAGCCAATCCCAGCTGACATCGGCAAGTTAAGATCATATTATTTCCAACAGGAACAGATATTCTATATTCAAAAATATTCATTATTCATATATTATCAGTTAACTGACACCCAGAAATCATGT
Organism: Micropterus dolomieu; assembly: GCF_021292245.1. Classification (NCBI taxonomy): domain Eukaryota; kingdom Metazoa; phylum Chordata; class Actinopteri; order Centrarchiformes; family Centrarchidae; genus Micropterus; species Micropterus dolomieu. Next base: position 16,857,191 of record NC_060156.1, on the reverse strand, counting down.
TGATCTGAATGAATAAAGTTTCTTTTATAATATGTCCAACTCTTTTTGCTAAATAGTAATTGTTATAGATGATCAAGATAAGTTACAATCAGCGCTATCTTTATCCTTTTATGTGAAAAGGCGTCAGTATGCTTCGACTGAAACGCTTGTTGACTTGTTAAACAGTGGCAGAAACCTCTGACACTATAACTTCCATTTTAGCTTTCTAATGTCAGAATTGGCTAACCGAAAATTTGACAGTCATGCCCACTTCATGCAGTATGGCCAGTTGTACGGAAAGTAATCATGATTTGAATTTCTCTCTCAAGCTCTCTTTTTCATTCTTCAAACAACTACTGACGTCATTTTCCGTGTGCACAAATGACTGCAACACTGAATGCCTTTAACAAAAGATTGACCCAAAGTTACGTTAAAGTTAGCCCCATTTAAACAATTATCTTCCTCCTCTCTATAACAGCAGGACTTTCACTCTGTCTTCCAGTGTGGCTATTTTGAATAGCAAAAAACCTTAGGGCCTTCAGAAGTGGTCAATGTCATATGAACATGTTCATTTTGAGCATACCTCAGCCTCAACATTAATCTATCCAGGTGTAGGGCCCCAGAATCAAACACATCAGCCAATGCTTTTAATAGTAATGAAGTAGTTTTTTGTTTTAAAGACGTTTAACTGATGTAGCCCCCGTGAACCAGAACTTTTATTATTCTAAAATCAGATTTTGTATTGTAAGTATTTCCCCCCCAAAAAAGGTTGATGTTCTAAAAGAAAGAGCATAGGTCGCTACAGTTTATGGTCGCAACCAGAGTCTGCAATACATTTTAACAAAGAGAGACAAATGACACGTGTAAACAAACATCAGATCATGAGCTACAAAAGTTACGTTATGTTGAGATTGTGAAAGAGGTAGAACCCTGTGTTTTTTCCTGTGCTCACTCATTTTCATGGACATCCAAAATCTATAACCCACCAATCCCCCTGCTGTTTACCAAAGTGATACCTAACACCTTTGCGTCATTCCTCTTTGATCTGTGTGGAGTTGACTCAGTGCTGTATTATCATACGTCATCAAACAATCCTTTGTACTCCTGTAACACTGGTGAAGAAACATGAAACGGGAACACTGGGAAGACTGTGTCTGTGTCATGACGAATGGGATATGCTGTGCCTCTTAAATGGCAAAAAGAACACATAATCACTCTTTGAACTTGTCACATACACTGGAGAGCTGAGGCAGAGCGTCCCTCACCTCAGCAGGGGGATCAGTATCAATAAAAAGGCAGGACTAAATGGACTGAAGTGAGCTTGGAGACTGTGTTTCTGATCTGCTCAAACAGACAGTTGTGAGTTGGGATATTGAGCGAGGCTGATAAGCTATCAACTGACATTCCTGTGTAGATGTGTCATCAAGGTCTGCAACAGAGATCAACACACTGGAGCTGGCAGCAGGTCCATATTCACACTGGAGTGATAACTAATTATAATAACTTGACACTCAACAGAGTAGAAAGTGATTCACCCACAAAACACTGCTTTCACTACCCCCCCCCCCACCCCACCCCCCCACCCCCCATATAAAGCAGTCTCTCCCGACTTTTTAACTAATATCATATCGTAACAGCAGCAAGGAGTGTACCTAACGTTTCTTAACACCACCAGCTGAAATAGCCTGTTTATAAGAGCAGTAATCAGTAGTTACAAAACGTTGCGTTAACGCCACTCTCTCCCGAAGAGTCCAGCATCAGTGGCAGTAGCTGCCGGAGTTTCTTTCTGTAAGTTTCAAGTTGCTGTGCTGCTTCTGCAGATGCTTCAATAACTCAGATGTAGACATGTTCGCGGTTGAAAGCTTTTTGCTGGTCGCACAGAGTTTACAACAGACGACAATGTTCTTCTTATCTTAGACTGTGACACAATAATGACATTACAGCTGTGGACAGAACGCCTCTCCCTCATTCTTCCTTTAGTGTTTGGCTATCAGTGGACATGAACAACAAAGTCCGGTCCCGCTGAGCTGTCGCACAGTCATGGATTTACGTCAAGGATGTTGCGTTCAGTAATGAGTAATGCAGCGTTACTTACCTTAGTAACTACTAATAATATTACCGTTTTAGAAAAGTAATTAGTTACACACTTACTGGGACAAGTTATTCCAGTAACGCGTTACTAATAACTAGGGGGGGGGGTTCTGTCGATTTATGCTACCTATCGAGATGTGCTACTTAACGGTTCTGCGCATGCGTGTGACCCACAAGCGTGGTCTGTTTCCATGCCCATAAATCTGTGCAACCTTGCTTTTGGGCATGCCGTCGAGACAGTGACTGATCGTCAGCAATATCAAAAAATAAAATCATTATTACGGTAGTCTATCAGAATACGCTACCCCTGATATCTTAAATGAAGATGTCATAATATAGTATTTCAACACGGAGTGACTAGTGGTGCAATGTAAAAGGATTTTGTAGTGGGAGCATTATTTGATGGGAGATATTAGTCTATCAGAATATGCTACCCCTGAAATTATGTAATAATATAATCAAAAAACAGAAGACGTCATAATACTTAGAGAGTTATACCTGTATGGGAATGGAAAAGGGAACACATAAGTTAGCATTTTTCGATAGGGCAGAGCGACTCGGTAGTCTCTGGTATTGATCTGCGCTACGGTAGCATTTTTTGACAAGGCAGCATATCTCGTCAGAACACCGGTCCTAGGATTGTCCACTGGTCGGTGTGGTCGCTGCGACAAACGCTGAAGCTGCTAAGAAGGGTACCTTTGGTGTCAAATAACTACCTTTTGTCACTTTTTCTGAAAGCGTTGGTATTGGACGCCCTGGGATGAGAATGATGGATTAGTATGTAGTACATATTGTATAGAATTAGGATGCAGTATAGATTTGGGATACAGCTATAGTGTTGACAGCTAAAGCCAAAACTATTTATAATGGCTGGTTGCAGCTGGCTGCTGAATCACTATAGTTGAATCATTACATTAAGCTCCCAGCAAAGTAGCAGCATTGGATGTTACTGTGTCAAAGTTTTAGGCAGGTGTGGAAAAAATGCTGTAAAGTAAGAATTCTTTCAAATGACTTTCGCTGTAGGTTTGGGTCATTGTCACGCTGCAGAATAAATTTGGGGCCAATCCGATGCCGCTCTATTGGTATTGCATGATGAGTAAGTATCTGCTTGTACTTCTCAGCAATGGGGAGCCCATTAATTCTGACCAAACTGACAACTCCATTTGCAGAAATGCAATCCCAAACTTGCAAGGAACCTCTACCATGCTGCACTCTTCCCTGCAGACACTCATTCTTGAAGCACTTTGGAAACCAACTGCCTTCTACTACAGCCAAATATTTAAAATTTTGACCTATCAGTCCGGAGCATCAGCTGATATTTCTCTGTACCCCAATTCCTGTTTCAATGCATAGTTGATTCACTTGGTCTTGTTTCCTTGTCGGAAGTATGGCCTTTTGGCCGCAAGTCTTCCATGAAGACCACTTATGACTTCAGACCTCTCCGGGCAGTAAATGGGTGTACCAGGGTCCCTCAATTTTCTGCCAGCTCTGAGCTGATGGCACTGCTGGACATCTTCCAATTTCGAAATGAAGTAAACATGATGTGTCCTTTATCTTGGCCGACCTTTGTCGACCTTTGTGTCTACGGTCCTCACTGTTGCAGGTTTCTTTGTGCTTCTTCAAAAGAGCTTGGACAGCACATCTGGAAACCCCTGTCTGCCTTGAAATTTCTGCCTGGAAGAGACCTTGCTGATGCAGTATAACTACCTTGTGTCTTGTTCCTATTCTCAGTCTTGTCATGGTGTATGACTTTTGACAGTAAACTGTTTTCAGCAACTTCACCTTGTTAGCTGTTAGCTAGTTTGGCTGTTCCTCACCCAGTTGTATTCCCTCTACACAGTTTCTGTTTCACTTAATGATTGTGTTTCAACCTATATATGGAATACATTGCTAATTGTTTAATCATACACCTGACGATATGCCTACAAGATCCCAGACTTTGTGTAAGCGTACCTAGAATAATTGATGCTGTTTTGAAGGCAAACGGTGGTCACACCAAATATTGATTTGATTTTCTTCTGTTCACTCACTTTGCATTTTGTTAATTTATAAATATAATATTTTAACACGTCATTTGTTAAAGCATTCTTACTTTACTGCATTTTTCCACACCTGCCTGAATCGTTTATTGTCTTCATATCTGATTTTTTTATCTATATTCTTCAAAGTGTGTACGTGCATATGTGTTACGCACATTATTTCATATGATTAGGTGTGAAGACCATACAGTGTAAAGGAGAGTGGGAAACTTTCTGCTCCCTGCTCTTCAAACCATTTCTGCATATGTTGAAGATAGGTCAAAGAGGTGACTTGGGAAAACTGGGTGATGAAGTGCCTCCCAGATCATGTTAAACGGTTGACCAATGAAGTGGAAGTGAAGTGCATGACGTCATCACAGTGATATCAGTTTGACGCACTCCACTGAGGTTCATTAACATTCCCTTCATTCCAGTGCCTTTCTCATAACAGCAAACAGCTCTGGAGTTTACCCAGGGCAGGCTGAGACAGACTTTGGCCTACCGCAACTCCCCACAAGATAAACTGATTAAGAAAAATGCACGGGCAGGTGGTTGCTGTAACAAAGCAGGACAGGGGAAAATGTAAGCAGATTTATTATGACTACTACCACTGCTGTTGGTACTAATAATGATGATAATAATGACATAAAAAATATGGAAATTGCATGTCTTCATATATTATGTCAGAACTAAATCAAGACTGCTGCTGGTCTGCATTTAAACGATATTGATTGGTTATTGAACCCTGATTGGCTTCTAATGGCTCAAGCTGTAAATCAACACCAAGGTCAGCTACTGTGGTCAACATCTCCCTCTAGTGTACAAAAATAATACTTCACCATGAAAACGGTTAAGGCCACGCAAATTTTTGTCAATTCTGTACTAGATAGCTTAGGTCGAGTTTTAGGGCTTATTAAAGTAAAATGCATGTAAAAAAAAAAAAAAAAAACAACAACAAACAAGCATAATGATAATAACATTAAAAAAGCAAACGTTCAGGTACCACTACTTAGATAATCCTGTCGCTTTCTATGCTGGTCAGAGCCTTGCCTGTGGTTGTCCATTTCTTGTTGCATACTCCCATCTTGTGGCAAAGAAGAAACATTAATTCCTCATTGAGACTTCAGACAATGGTAAATATTTTTGTCGGTATCACTGGGTGAGTCTGACTGTGAGAGGAAAACCGTAAATGGATTATGGGCTGCAGATGATAAATGTAAGAGATGAGGGACACAATCCACAGTCCTTGCGTTGTGTAAAAATGACATAATGTTCAGCTGAAGCCAATATGTGTTTTAAGAAATCAGACAATTAAACGGTTAATCTCCCCACCTTGCAGTTTCTTTAGCATCAACTTTTCTCTTTTTAGTTTTCCCACAGTGTTTTCTCGTTGTGACAGAGATCAAATAAATACAACATGTAGTGTAAAAAAGACAAATTTTAGAATATAAAAACTTGTTGGTCAAACTTGATTAGCCTCAAATTAGCTTTGGTTGAAATTCAGAATTCATTTTTGCACAGAAATAGGCCAACATTACTTAGCCTACACTGAAATTGCTGAAATTGGATCTATTTGGGGCTATTATGGAGTGGAGGAACAATGTGGGAATAAAAAGTTTTAAAGTTTAAGCTTTTCAAGGTGACTGGGTAAACTGTAACAGTTGGATGTGATGTAATTCCCTTATTTCATGTGTTTTGGGACTTTGTCTTGGTAATTTTACCACAAAATCAAAAAATAAAATCATACAATCGTACACATCAACTTTCCACCTGTACATTTAAAGATTAATGCAATAATAATAATAATAGCCTTGAAATTAATATAATAAATTAATTTCCACCTTAATATGTTTAATTCATGTAAAAGTAGCATGACCACAAGAAATCAGAAACTGATCTGGCAGTTTACTGCTACTCTGCTAAGCCAAAGTTGGGCTAGTTTCCCTTGTAACAGGACTATTTTCGCTGTTTAGACCGGATTTAGCTTCTGCCTTATTTACTGTAGTTTGTTTTCTCACATAACGAAGGAATCATATAGTACTAACCTTAGCTGTGTAGTTGTGTTTTGTTGTAACTGCACATTTAACAGGCTGTTGTGGGATTATACAAACATACAGTCAGATTTTGATCTTAACATTTGAATTTACTGCATTTGGGTTTTGTACGGCATAATAGGGTAGAACGGTAATTCTGACCTACACTTCTGTCCAGAGGGTGGCAGTAATGCTACGAAAATCTCCAAAATCAGAAAGTGCAGTATATGGAAAGAATAATAATTTGTCAATAATAATGACTAGACTGAGGATATGCCACAGGTACCTGAATGGCACACGTCACAGTATAGGGAAGCAAGTATCTCATACTAAGGACAAGATTAGGGCTAACAGGAGCAGGAGTAAAGGACATAAAGGGCATATTACACTCCACAAAAATTACAAATGTTTACTTAAGTATCAAAATTAAAAAAGTAGCCTAGCCTAATGTTAACAATGGCATTCATAAAATACATAAAGTATACACACACACACACACACACACACACACACACACACACACACACACACACACACACACACACATAAATAAATTAGAAAGAGAGAGAGAGAAAGAATGATCAGCAAAATTTACTTAAAGTATTAAAAGTCAAAGTACTCATTGTAGAAGGAATAGGACAAGAATAATGTCCTGTGACTATTACACTGTTATGTATTATAGATTATTATTATTACTCATGCCTTGTAGGCCTAACTGTTGAGCTGGAGCTCATTTTTATAACAATTTTGGAGAGAACTAATGATTATTTTCAATATGGATTACTCTGCTGATTATTTTCTCCATTTATCGATTTTCAAAAGTCTGAAAATAGTGAGAAATGCCGTCACAATTACCCAGAGCCCAAAGTGACACATTCACAATTTCTCCCTCTGAGATGTAGAGCAGGGTGATTTGAGCCGGCGGGGAAGTTGAGACACCCTTTGTTTCTCGTCAACCATAGACAAAATTGGTCATGTGATCACACATTTTTGAAGAGTCATCCATTTTACTCACCCTGTGATGGAGAGAGGCCCATGGAATAAGTAATAAGCACATTTAAAATGTGTTTTTTTTTTGCTGATAAAAGTGATTTGTTAGGTTCAATGAGTTATAACTCTTGTGTCTTAATAATTACATGCAAGTATAAAAAAACTTTGTTGTGCTTTAGGAAGTTACAATATGAGGCTATAGGCCTACTGTACTGCATGCCATTACATCTATCTTGCTGGATGACACAAGTTTGTTAAAATGGCAGGGATGGGGTAATTTGTTGATAAAGACATGTGGGAAGTTGAGACAGCTATTTTACTGTAATTCTACATTGCATCACCAAAATGATGAATGACATTATGAATTTGAGCCAAGAGACCACTTTTTCGTAAAGTCATTTTATGAAAACTGTTTATTTTAGATCCAAAGTGATTATTCCCAGTGATGCACCACATTCTAAAAGGTATGTAAATATTTTAGTTGGACACATTACTGTCGTGTCATCACTTAAATAGCCTCGAGTAAAAACTGGCTTAACTCACCCCGCTCGTGGAGTAGAAGTAGAAAGTGGCATTAAAAATAACCTTTTTTTTTTTACTTAAGTATGTCTAAGGGCTTAAATGAATGTACTTAATTACTGTCCACCACTGTATACTTTCCTGACCCCTACCCAACCCCTAACCACAGGGGTTAAATAAGCTACCGGAAACACTATCTGAAGGGAAGCAGACAGATAGCACACCGCCACTAGGAGTAAGATAGCAGTAATGCAACAAACCAGCTGATGTTTAACCGCAAGGAAGAAGACGAGGAAGAACAGAAAACCAGGAACGTCAAATCCAGTCCACAGTTTACAGCGTACTCGGCGTTTCTCAAGTTTCACTTCGGCGCGTGCTCTGCCCAGTCTGCTTTGTGTTGTCAGGCAGAAAGAAAGACACACCAGTCAGGGTGGCGTGTGTCCTGATAAGGCAGGCACCCCATCGGCGACCAGAATAAAACAATAGCGGGTCATTTTGCTGTCTGCCCTGAAGTAGTTTGGTATCAAGTTTTGCTACAATGTCGGTGGGAGTGGAGTCTGGATTCTCGAGCGAAGAGGTCTTAAACAGCCGCTTCCCTCTCCATCGGGCATGCAGGGATGGAGATGTCGGTGCCTTGTGCTCCCTCCTTCAGTGCGCCTCAAACCCGGCTGACCTCACCGTGGAGGACACCTTCTACGGCTGGACGCCCATACACTGGGGCGCTCATTTCGGAAAGGTACCTCGCATGTTGGGTGTTTTGACGGACCAGCTTTTCATTTTATGAACATTTTGGTGCGCCACCGCAGATCCGACATGAGCCTCGTCGTCTCGGCCATTTCCTGATGTTGCCTTAACTGTTAGCCGATGAGAGTAAAAAGCAGACGTCGTGAACTGCAGGCAGACAATGGGCTGTAAACGTGAAATGACACTGCTCTACAGCTAACTGATTGTTTCAGAAATCGCATTACATTTTGGGTTCGTTTTGAATGTGTGCAAGGTTTTTGCGAGTAAGAAGCTTAACGTTGAGCGGGAAAAAGATAAACATTAACTTAATGGCCGTTGGACGAGACGCTGACAAAGAACGTGGGAATGTTACAAGAAAAATAACCGTTAGTTAGCTCAACTACCGCCTGTTAACTTAAACGGACATAACGTTACTGACATTACCAAGCACAAATTAATATAAAAACGGGTGCTTTCAGACCGGAAAACTGTAGTAGCGGTCAGTAATAACTTACTTTTCCTATTTACTTATGTAAAAAAAAAAATAAATCTAAAGCTTTTAACGTTAAATTGAAAACGGATAATTGTAAGCAACTTCCTTGTCAACTTTCAACGTTAATGGCTCGTTTTTAACAAACCGTGTATTCACCTCTCCTTAACACGCGCACACACTTGAGCCAAGATTTGTTTTACAGTAACTACACTTTGGGAAGGGCAGGCTTACATTTTGCACAGAAACTGGATGCATGCCCACAGCATGAGACTGGCCCATGCCACACAATGGTGTTGCATTTTTGCCTCTAACCAGCTGCTGCACTACACTTGTCTACACCTGCCCGGTGTTGTCTTTAAAAGCAATGAATGAATCACTGCGCATACCTTTTTAATGTTTCTATGCATTGCCCTTGTCTCTTCACAGTTGGAGTGTGTGATGCGCCTGGTTCAGGTGGGCTGTGGGGTGAATGCAGTGACCTCCAGGTTTGCACAGACGCCCACTCACATCGCTGCATTTGGGGGTCACCCTGAGTGCTTGTTATGGCTACTCCAAGCTGGTGCAGATATTAACAGACAGGTACAACATCAGATGCACACTCACAACACATGACTGCACACCAAGGAAAATCACCCATCTTCTCAACAGGTTTACAAGAATTTTCCTTGTTCACATTTCCTGGAGACATGCATGTAAAAGATTGCTGACTATGCTACAAGGAGAAGGGCACATTACAAAGGGACTGTAGACTTAATGTGATTTAACATTTAACAAATCACAAATCACTTATGTTAAAACCCCCTCAGATTTATACAGGCAGTGGGACTGCGAAAAAATAGAGCAGTGTGGGAGATTGCGCTCAGACTGATCCCATCAAGGAGGATCACTCTAAAGTGGGGTCACAACCCCTGCAGTGTTTGTCTACCACATTTTCTGAGAGTGCATTTGTCCTCAGACTGTTATGCACGTCTTTTCCACTTCGTGTATTTTCATGCACAGACTTCATGTACTGGGGCTATATTTAATGCTCCACTGCACCACTGCAAGAAATCAGATTAGTAGGTCACGATGACGCAACGTGTTGTAGTCATAATGAAACACATTTCTTTGAATTTGCTCAGCATATGTTGAACTAAAAATCTGGGGAAATCCTAGTATTTGTGACCTTCCCTCTCTTGCATTCATAATATTTTGACTTGGCTGGTGTTGGGACAGCAGAATAGCTCAGCATTTGAGCATGGCCCACATTACATTGTGGTTTGGGTCAGCCTTCTGATGTATGCACTCTTACTATCTGCAATTGTAAATCTGTGTGGGCGGTGGTAGTCTGAAGATTTCAGCCTCTGCCTTAACATTCCTGGAGTCTTTTTTTTATTTTTTATTTTTTTTAGAAGCGCTTAATATCTGAAAAGGACAAATGTTTTGGCTCCTACTTCTGCACAATATACAGTCACACTTTTTTGTGTGTAACAACAGTCTTTTGTCATCACTCAGGACTATGTGGGTGAGACGCCCATCCACAAGGCTGCTCGTGCGGGCAGCCTGGAGTGTATCAACGCTCTCTTGATTCAGGGAGCGAAAGCTGAGTAAGTCCTGTGATCAGATCTATGTCTTCATTTCTTTTCCTCTGTACTATCCAACATCTCAGTTACACCTTTACAAGGGATCGCCACCAAACTCAAATCGGAGCAGTAAAGAAATTTACATGCTAGATTTAAATGAGGTTTTTACAGTGTTGCAAATAAAGTCAGAGGATGTGCAAGTTAACTTTACAGGTCTGGACATAAGATTAAACAATGATCAGGTTGAGAAACAAATGCAAAAATATATATGTATATAAGAACTTTTTAAATAATTTGGAACATTACAGTTTTTGATACTATGGCTGTTCTAGACATACTTAGCCAGAAGGAAGCTGCTCTATTAAATGGTAACTTTGCACTAAATCACTTTAACCTGTGTACTGCATATAACTGTAATCAGTGCTGGACATCATATTGTTAGCATTTGAGCATAGCTTTAAAGAGAAGATCAAACTTGCTGCAGAAATGGTCTTTTAAAGACTCATACAATAAAACAATCCTCTTCCTTCAGCGACTTTTAAATAACGGTTGTGGTGCAGTTCATTAAATAGCAATGCATTTTAACCTAAGAGTGGATTTTTAGTTAGCTTGAAACTTTTTTTGTAACAAAATGCTAAAGTCTACAAGACAAAATACCCGACAACTCTTTAACCACTCCAGCTTAAAACAGTTTGAGAAAGCGTTGTTAAATAGTAATAGAATTGGTGGCGCTCCCTTGAAAACGTGACACATTTTGTTAATCCTTGAAATTGTTGTTATCATTGCAACAATTCGCATTAAGTTGCCCTCTGTGTGTAATAAAATTAGCAAAGACATATTGGGTTCTTAAAGAGTGATAATTTCATAAAAACATTTCATTTACCCGCAGCAAACATTTTAATATTAACTTTGTGATTTGAGGAAGAGCTGCAATTTAATAAAAGTAGTTCATTAACTTGGCATAGTGCCTTTGATATTAACTAACAGCTTCGTAAATCCAGCTCAATTATTACACGAACACTAGGACAACTTAATGTAAAGGTTGATAAACTGTTCTTAGCCTAGTAGGCCATATTGCATGATCTTTAAGTCTAGAGTGTGGTTTTCTTTGTTAACACTTGTTTTGGTTAGTGTCTTACATACACAGCTTTACTAGATGACCAAATGCACACTACCTCTTTTTCTGTAGCCTTCTTACTGTCTGTATGCAAAGGCTGTGTCTGTTGCATATAATGAAAATGCAGAGATCAGATTTCCTTAGAACACATGGGATTTGTGTTAAAGGATTCAAGGAATCCTCATTGCACTGACAAGATAAAACAAAATATAAAAAAGGATTATAAGATAATTAATTTTATGCTATGAATTTACTAGCCCTGGCAAGTTGATGAATGTACCTCAGTTGTAGTGCTTAGCCACACCGTTTTACTTGGCAGCTGCTTTTTATTCTTTTCCATTTATAGAATACATTATGTTATTGATGAGGCTCCTGAAGCATTCCTGTTTCTTACATTTAGATCCAAGACATGTAGGGACATAAAACAATTACAAATTATGTTTCTTTTGTTTTTGCCTTGGATGTCTCCATAGATCATGGTTATTATTTCCCAAAGGTCATGTAATGACCTAGTGAACCAAGCACTTAATTTACCTTCTGCCAGAATAATATTTTATACAAGTATGCAAGCTTTACTTTTTGAGCTGCTTGTTAGTCATGCTCTATCATTGTTTCATGAATCAGCTCATGTTTTATTTGGGTAGCGTAGCAAGTGCACTTAAGTCGGATTTTGTTGCAGAATATATGATACACTCGGAAGCTAAAAGTTGAAGCATATTTTAATGAAACATTCACATATTTCAATGAGAAATTCTAATGTTTTACTCTAATGCATTTTCATTTTTTGCAATACGCCGTATGCCTTTTTTCCTGATACCATTGATATACAGAGACCCAAAGCAACCAGGGAGTTTGTAGATGCACAGTTTATTGTGTGTAGCTGTTGCATGTTTTTTTTGTCTGTCTTCAGAGAACATTGTCATAATATGGTCTTATAAATCTGAGCTCAGCAAATAATGTCAGTGGAAAAAGTTAATCAGAGATTCCACTGTGAAACGTTGGCTCTATTTATTGTTAGAATAAGGAGAGAAAGATAAGGATAAGGCATTTGTATTTAACATTATTAAATGATGTTAGATACTAGTTCTGCTGACCTTGGGCCTCTAGTTACCTCTGGTTTCAGTAAGAAGTCAGTCTTGATTTTAAGGGTTGTTGAAACCCAAATGTATAACCTCTAATCTCTTTTTTATTTATTATTTTTTTTATTTATTATTATTGCCTACATTGCCCTAGTAAGTGAAAATAAAAGAATTGCGATGTTTTATGGGGGGTAATTGATCCTGACAGCTGAGACACATTGTTAGTCAGACTGTAAACCAAAGTGTTTTCTTTATACACTCTGTTAAACCTTAATTTCCCCTGGCATATGAAAACCCTGGTTGATTTGGTTTGTTTCAACAAATTAAATCCAATAAGTTCATGTCGACATGTTTAATAAATGCTTAATTTCTTGTTGAAGTCTTGTAATGTGCATTTGGTTATCAGCTGATGAGTAATATTTATGATGAAAATGATATGTGATTTTCTTCCCCTGCAGATCAGATATTACATTTAGTTTAGTTTATTATCAAGTTATTTTTATTTTATTTTTTTTTTACTTATGACGCAGAAATGTAGTGGGGCACAACTGGGAGGGAAACTAAGTCACACTAGGTGGGATTGAGGCTCATGACAAAATGACTTCAGAATAACTTCAAAATTAAGTTGGTGTCAAATGTCCGTTACCAATAAAGTTAAAATGTTTCACTTATATGTTGTTGACAATAATCTAAATAAGCGGTCTAGAAAGAAAATTGCCTAAAAGCATTTGACAGCAAAATAATCATTATGCTTGAATAAAATATCGAGTCTATGAATATATACAAACACAAGACACAGAATTGAACAGATGCACTTTTATATGCACAAATATCCTGTAAATCAATACGCCACTTGAATTAATATTTTATTACTTGCAGGATCTATAATGTGTTGTGCGGCATAGTATAAAATACTGTGGACTATTATTTTATAAAAATTTAGTGTGCAAATTGCTATATTAACAGTAACTTATAATCATAAATGCAGGTCTAATTACTATCCTGTTTTATTTATTTTTAGTAGTAGTGTAAGCGCAAGACAAATTCAGAATATGAGGTAGGTAATGGTGTATAAACTGGGCTGTAAAATGACCATTTGAAATATAACCCATTTTTTAATTACAGTAATATTTCAGCAAATCAACAGTATACATAATAAATTACAGTAAATATCTTTCTGCAAATAACCCAGTACCACAGCCATCACAATTTACATTGAACTTAAACTTTATTTTTAAGAGCTGTCCCCTTTTCTTGGTAACATGAAACTTTTAGTGAATACATTACGTGCTTCCCTCTGAGCTGCCGTCCACAGTAAAATTGACAATGTCTACAGTGACATCCACTGCAAAACACTGGGCCACCAATAAGACACTAATCAACATTAATATTCAGTTTTAAAATTAAAATGAATGCCTCCAAATACTTGGTACAACAAGCTTAGAAATATATCCTTGCATCTCATAAATTATTTGGGCACAGGACATTTTGTCAGTAGTATTTGAACCCTTGCCGTTTTCAAATATTTCTTCTGGAAGCCTTCTTTACAGCTCACCTTTTTGAGCTTGTTTGCAAAGATTCTTGGCCCCAGTCTTACGATCAAATGCTTTACCACCTCACATCTTCTGCTGCTCTTGAAAACACCTCAGACTATTACTGGCCAGCTGGCCTGTACCTTCATAAAGGGAGTCTGTCAGCAGTCTGTCTTCATAAATGGTCTTAACTGTATGCTTGGAGTATATTTTAGACCACTTTGCTGGTGTGACTTTTTCTGTTCTTCTTTGCACTGGCATTGTCGGCCTTGTTGCTTGTTGAAGAAAAAGAAGAGGCGGAAATAAACTTTGAGGAGAAACCATTCTCAATGGATCCATCTCTTGATTCATTAGGTAGATCTGCAGCTCTCTCACCATCTGCCCCCAACACTGATTCAACACATTAAGTTGGCCGAGCGGTTGCCAAAAGAGGCTGGTTGTGATTCTAGATGCAACAAAAACTACAGGCCACAGATGATCAACGATCCCCCAACAGCACCTGATGGCTGACTGTGGGTTTGAGTTGAGGGCAGATCGATATCTCTGATCTGTTTTTAGAAAATTTGAATGGATTTAATAGTCCAATATATGTACTAAAACTTTCACCCTCCGAGGCTTTATACCTTTTCATGAAACATTTGCAACGCACATCTGTATGAGGAGAACTTTTTTTTTTTTTTAAAACTATACCTGCGGGATCATAGTCTGATACCACTGGTGGGAATCCGTTACTGGGCTACATTTTCCCATTTCCTATGACCCAGTTCATCTGTTACCCCTACTTTATATCAACATTCACACACAGGGATGTTTCCTTGCACTGAAGAGCCCTTGTTCCGGACAAAGGGATAGATGTATTTTAATGAAAGAAGAGGGAAGTGTGCTCATTGTCAAGTCATGTTTATCTTTATCCCATTAAAAAGTCAGAAGAACTGTTCACTTGGACAGCAAGTACTACATCTTCATTGTTTCATTTCAATAAGACTGGAACAGACTTGTAATCTTACCTTAATGAAGAAACCAATCTCATTTGCCCTTTTCTATTATCGTCTTTCCATTTAATCCTAATTTAAGTGTTGCAACATGAGACTTTACATGCTTTAAATTAAAGGAGATTTTTTTTTTTCTAGATAAAACATTAAATAAATCATTAAATCCTTTCAACTCCATGGGACAAAGATTAGCTTAACTTTAGCTTGTGACATTAAGTTTTAAATCTCTCATATTAAAAAATGTCTAGAAATGTCTAAACAATGCTCTTGCACCTCTAAATTTAATCCTGATGGGTTTTAACAATCTTGGATATGAGAAACATCAAATAAATTACTATTGTTTCATTTACACAAAGGGGAAAAAAATAAATAAAACTGTTATTATTTGTCATGAGCCTCTAAGTGTTACGGTCCATTAGCAAGCTAGCAGCAGGTGGGAAAGTGTTTAGAGGCTGCCAGTGATGAGAGTAGAGCAGAGACAGGGACTTAGAGCAGCTGAGTGAGTTGGGTTAGATTTGCATAGCATCATGTACTGAACTGTGTAATGCTAACAATCATCCTGTTGCAATGGTTATTCACTGTCATTTCACTGTACCAGATATTTTACTTTTATACACAGAAATGTTTTATTTTGTGTGTCACAGTATTAACCCTATACAATATCGTAGTCTGTTTTGACATCTAATCTTTGTCACCTTTGCCTTTCATGAAAGTGACAATAAGTTACAGAAAAAAGTTTTCTATACTGTTAACAGAAACAGAACCGTACGTCTTAATGTTTTGCAGCCATTGAATTGGAAATGACTTGGTTTTTTCAAGTAATCCTAGAAAGGGGGAGAATAGACACTGCTGAGTCTGCCCCGTTCCCTGGGATAGCCGCACTGTTGTGGCATTGAGTGTTCTCACTATCGCTTCCTATCTACACACTGGCAAACTGTTGAGGTATTTCTTGCGGTGATTGGTTTTAATGCTAGGTTTTTATGAATCAAAACTAAAGTTTTAGACCTGCATGCTTTGCTTATTATCCATGATTGTTCCTGTATCTAGTCTTTTGTTTTTATTTTATGATTTGTCTTTTTATTTTGTGAACTAACCATAGGAGCCCTTTATATGGACAGGTTTAATCATGTGAGTCCCATGTCAACATATAGCATGATAATAGGCTGCCTCTGGAAGGTTAGACGATAGTTAGAGAAGATGCATATTGTGTGCTTAGGACGGAAAAGCAAAGCATACCAGGCATTTACTAAGAATTAACGCTTCCTTTTTTAAAGTCCTACACCAAACCTGGGTTAATAAGTGTACTCTGTTATCCATGTTTTTTTGAATCAGTGCTTACTGCAGATGTCTGGTCTCACTGAAGGAATACTGTGTTTAGGATACTGTAAAGGGATTATTGGCTTTATAATTATTAGGGGGTCATCTAATAATCCAAGGTGGAACGAGAAATAATGTTGGAAGTTAAGCTGCAGAATAGAATAAAGCTCAATGAGAAAACTGGGGGTTTATTCAAGAGTTTTAGTGAGCGCAAGGATAAATCTGCAATAGCGAGTTAGGGGGAAAAAAAGTAATTTATTGGTATTTCCGGATTTCCATCTAATTTGAGCAGAATTTGACTGCACCAGACAGATCGTCTAGTTTGTCTGTGTTTCCATGGTATTAATTTTTTTCCACATGTGCTGTTGTAACGCTACAGCACTGCAAACCGTCCTTGGTTCTTTTTGGTCCAGCCTTTAAACAAGGCTTGGATTGGCACAAATCTGTGGGAGTTTCTGTAACTGCTTTGTCAATAAAAATGGCAGATTTTATCCCTAAAATGATGGATGGACTTAACAGCCACCCTCAGTATAGAAGAGGAAGCCAGAGTGGAAGAGAGGACGGTTTGGTGGGATTTGATCTGAGACTTAACCACTGAACGTCCTCTGGACGTGTATGACAAGTAATTTAACATGGAAAAAATTGCAATAAATATAGTTGACAGGTTCCTAATTATTACTTAAAGGATAAAATAATTAAGTGAAATCCTTTATTGTATTTTGCTTATAGTAGTTTTTATTCCTTGCTGCCTCTCTAGTCCATATTGATTTGCTCAGAGAAGTGTTTTCTGTTAAGAGAGAAATTTGGTTTTTTTGTGTACTAAATTGTTGACTGAGAGTTTAAAAACAGCAGCTAATAACATTTAAATAGTAGAATTCCTTAGAGTGAGACCAATCCATTTATCTTACCACAAAATTGGTTTTTGATATAAATTTAATCTTTTGGAATAATCCTTTGGAAGCGTTAATTTTGAAGGGGACGGATAATGTGCAACAAATGTGATTGTTTTTTTTGTTTGTTTTTCAAACTTAAATTTTTTATAAAATGTTTTTCATGTGCACTAGCTCTTAAAATGTTTCTCTTTTGCACAACTGTTGAGATGAAAATGCAGAGAAAGAACAATTTTTGAAACATAATGAATGATCAAACAGTAGCAGTGTACTCAATTCTGCCTCATTATGTGGAAGTCAGTGTCACTTCATTTTAACTTAATAACAAATAGTTAAAAAAATAGAATCATGCTGTTCTTAGCAGCCACCAAGTTCAATAACAGTGGACATTACCTATTCTCTGGTGCGTTTATGTGTATATACAAAATAGCCAGAAAAAGGTATAATCTTTTCCATATTTCTGTCATATTTTTAAACAGTAAGTTCAAGCTTGAATGTGAGCCAGAGTTCCAGTTCTTTGACAAAGACATGGCTGTTTGCTTAGAGAACTCATTTTGCCTTGTGATGACATTTAAACAGTGCAGTATTGTTTTGTAATTGGCCAATGGAGAGGAGAGAAATTCTCATCATTAAGCTAAAAGGCCTCTATTGGTTTGGGGGGTAGCCTGGCAGAAATTTGTTCCCGCATGTTCATTTCACATCAGCAGGTGCAAATTGACTGTTATATCTGGTAATTTATTTAAAGTATTTATTTAAGTGCTTTGATAAGCCTAGTTATCTTTCCAGTGAAATTGCTTCCATACTCAAGTGCCATGTGCAATCTGAAAATTGAAAACATATGACACAGCACTGTTTGTTCATTCATTATTGCACTCAGGAAATCACCTTATTCCTGCTGCAACTAGACATGATTAACACAACTGTGCGTACTGCAAAGAAGACCGTATTTTGACTTGTGAATGGTTATACGAACGGCTCTTAGAGTAGTACAGCTGTTTCTCTCATTTTTATTGTTCATCCTTCTTGAAACAATAGCTTCACCATCCCAAGAAAAGACATCTGGATTTCTAATGGTTGAAGGTTGCCATTTGTTCTTGTTTCATTCTCCCTCCCAAACATCGATTCTGCAGAGTTTCCTCTGAAGATGCAACTCTGTTACATCCTGGCCTCCTTTGGATGATGAACTTCTGAATCTTGTACTTGTCACTGAAGTATTCTACAACAGTGCTTTGCCACTCTCTGTTGCACTTCTTCTCTTTTCAGGAATACAGCTTATATTCTATTTTTAGCTTAGCACTTTACACACACACCTACTATTATAAGCAGAGTACATTCAAGTGCTCCAGTTTTCCTTTTGCTGCTTAAATTTGGCATTTGGCTGCATCATTGGCTGGATTTCGAATGTGGCTTGCAGACATCCTTGAGCAGTATCACTGGTGGAAAATTAAGATGACGGCGGCCTTTCACTCTTTTCCAAAATCCTGAAGACAAGACTAAGCTCTTATGTCACCAGCAGAAAGTCTCCTTTGGATTCAGTGGATCATTTGATAGAAATATCTTAACCATCCTGTCCAGTTTGTCAAGATTATTTCAGGTTCTCATTAAAATAATAAACGGATGCACACCCTCAGTTGTCTTAATCCTGTCCGTTTGCAGCAGACGTTTCCCTAATTATTTGGAAACTCTGTCCAGATTTAAGTTCTATGGAAGGTGCAATGATCCAAAAGGATCAGTCGTCATCTCTCATGAAGATGACGAAGAAGATGTGAGAGGGTAGAGCAGCACAGGGTATTTCTATACATCTGTGTGTGTCTGTCTGTGCGTGCGAATACTTGTTTAGTTTGTGTGTGTGTGTGTGTGTGTGTGTGTGTGTGCGCGCGCGCTTGGGCGTGTCTTATATTTGTTCTTTTTGTAAATGAAACGTACAGTGAGTGTCTCTAACACTCATCCTTCCCGTTGTGCAGTATGAGGAATGCCAGTGGGCTGACTGCTGCTGACCTGGCCCACGCGCAGGGATTCCAGGAGTGCGCTGAGATTCTCTCCAATGCCCAGAACTTCCAACAAAACATGGCTCAGTCCCATAACGGGGCTTTTCTGAATGGCATGAGCCAGAATGGGGGCCACGCTCACCCCAGTATCCAGGGGCGCAGCTTCTCGAACGGCGTGCCCAACAGAAAGAGGTCGTTTGATGGCATGGAAGCGAACCCAGTGAAGAAGGCTAGACCTAACGGTAGGTCACTAAGCTTTAACTAACTTTTAGATTTAAATTATTAAATTTTTTATTTTATTTTATTTTTTTGTTGAAAGGAAGAATAGTTTCAGTTTGTTTCAGCTTACACTGCTGCACATGCAGTCATGAAGGGACAAAGTTACTGAACTTTGCTGCTTAAGATACATTCACAGCATATTTGAGCACTGACCGGACAGCTCCATGTGAGATCTGTGTTTGTATGATTTCATATAAAAAGATTATGGTGATATAAAATGTATGCAAACATATGTAGACTTAAAACATTCTGTTGGTACTTTGTACAACCCAACTTCCCACAACTTATTTTATTCTAGCAGCAGGTATCGACAGTTTATTTCATTGTGGAATGTTGTAATGTCGTGTTAAAGGAGGAAGGAGGTTCTGCTTACAAATTCTGAATGTAAGATTGATTGGGCTTGAAGCTCAGAAGTAAATGGATAACAAGAAACTTAGTAAGGGGATTTTTGGAGCTTTACATAGGTATGGTTATCTCATACTTAAAGACTTAGAAAATTGCAGCAGGGCAGATTTTCATTTTAGCCGGTGGAAATTAATGTGAAAATGTATATTTTTCCCAGTGTAGTGTTAATTTCTTGAAGCAGAAATGCCTTTTAAAATGGATGCAGGAACAGCAAGAGTTTTAAATGGAGCCTTAAGTCACTTTTCGACCAAAAGTACCAGGGACTTTTAAGTCCCCAGATCTCTTTTCAAGGAACTAAAAGGTTCCTTCAGCCCACTGTTTTGTGCGTTTCCACCGTGGTCTAAAGACCTGAGAAGAGAGGCAAATTAACCAGCTGACATAGGCTGTAGACCTATACGCCGTACAAAGGAATACACAGGCATCATTATTTGTAACTCTAGGCTTTGCTTGACCATTAAAGCAGCTTTTTTGTGTGGGAGTATAATAAAGACATGCAATAAATTTTGTTACACATTTAATAACAAACTGGATAAAACCATCAAGTTCTTAAAATAACTCCAGCACAGATAAAGAAACTCAAAAATAAAATTGCGACAGTTTGGAAGTTAATACAACATTTCCAGACCAGCTGCAGCACTCACGTCTGTGTCTGCCTAAGCGTCGGAAGAGCATGATGTTTAACAAGCTTTATTACCTGCTGTAACCAGCTATTCCGCTTGTTTTGGAGAGGAGGAGACCGACTTCGGCTCAGTGTAAAAACTTCCTGACTGATGAAAACTTAAAACAACAACTTCGGACCCAGTATTTAGCGTAACTCCATCAGCTGTTCGCTGTAAGCACACTGGCTGCTATTCCCGAGCAATACATTTAATGCCAACGTAAGAACTCAGGTGGATATCAGTGAGACTTGTGCGGATATCTGACTGTTGATTGTGATTTATTGGCTTGCAAACAACGGTGGAAAAGAGAGGAGCAGTAGTAGAAAATCACCTGACATTCTCCAGTTAAAGCCAGTAGCCTCTACTCACCCATTCAGAATTTCACTGCAAGGCAACAAGAAGTTATTTTTAAATATCATTCCCAGCTTTGTTTTTTGTATGCATCTTTTTTCCTCTTAGGTCTGAGCATGCCACCAGAGTTGCTGAATGGGAATGGGCCACTGGGTGGTGCTGGAGAGGCCCAGATGGAAAGCATGAGCATGGAGTTGGCAGCGACTGTAACCTCAGGTGGGCCAGGAACCTTTGCATTTGGGCTGAATGGGTTTGCACCACCACAAGGGCCAGGGCCCATCGATGAGTGTGAGAACCAGGGGGGACAGGAGAGGCTGAGCCCCGCAACTAAAGAGCTGGAGGTCATCACTGTGGCGTCAATGCAGACTCCTTGTCGCTGCACCAACTCTTATGCCTACCTGTAAAGGGCGTGTGTGTAGTTGCACACACTAATGTTCACATTTGTGCAGTATATGTATTTGGTATCATCTGGCTATATTTGTTTTTTTGTTTGTTTGGTTTTTTTTTTGCACATACATGCATAAAGGATCTGGTTATCTTGTTCTTGATCTTGTTATGATCTGGTGGTACGCTACATTTGAAAGATGTATAGCAGTGTGTGTGCTGTATTTTGTACTTTTCCATGTTCCCAGTTGTACTTGGATAGATCAAAGTATTCAGAGTTCTTTGTTATATAGTTATACTTAATGCATACGTCCAGTTATACAGATAATTATTGTGTAATCCCTAATTTTTTAGGTTTATAATAAAAGGATGAGTTTTGTTTTGCACAATTATACAGCAACATCCAAGATAAAACTATTGGCATTCCCCCGACCAGTGCAGTGGGTCACCAGTCCACATATAGGTCATATTGGCTTAATGGAAAAAATAAGTCTTGGTCACATTTCAAATCAGTCTTAATTATTGCTTGTCAAATTATGCGTTGTTGCATAATAGGAATGGGGGCCACTTCATTGGTCACCTGAAGACTACTGGTCCTGTGCTGGGAATGTTGGTGAATTTCAGTATGGAATAGGGAATGTGGTTATATGTTGAAAAGGTTTGATGTTTCTATACAGTTATATTAAGAGAAATGGCTAAAAATTTATTTGATTAGTATACATGTGAAATGGAATATCTAAAGTGGTGATTGGATGGTTTTCTTGGGAATGTTTTCCACCCAGTTGAGTTTGATAAATTGAATTAAATATTCTTTGAGCATTTAAATAATGCTCAATTGATGATGACATTTATGTAAAAACAATGAGTGCCTAAACACTCTTTTTAATCTACACTGATGTTAATTGCTACTACACATTAGCTGATGTTTTGTACTAAAGAATTACCTTATGCCAAAGCATATCCCAACATGAATGTAGCTGGTAAAGTATAAACAATTCACTGTGCAGCTTTAAAAAAAATTTGTTTTGTAGTTTATAAATAATCCTGTACTAAGACATAGTGGTCCATAGGTTTGGAATTTGGTTATTCCTCAGTTTTTTACTTTTGCGTTCATTTTGGCTGTGCGCTTATTTGAATCTCAAGTGTGGTAAATGTTTACTCTGTGTGTGTGTGTGTGTGTGTGTGTGTGTGTTAGCAAAATTTTCTTGGCAACTAGCAGGGCTTGCACATGTGTATGTTATATAATAATACCAGGTCTGATTTTGAAATTGGTAATTGGCCATTTTACAATCAGTAGTTAGTTATGAATAAACAGTACTGCTCAAGGAAATTTGCATGGATTTGCAAAAAGCCTTATTTCTTGAGCTGTACTGAGTAGTTGAACAATAACTTAATGTAGATTGTTTTCAACTTTTATATATAGTGGTAAGGGAAATTCTTTCTGTATTTTATAGAACTATTTCATGTTGCAGGAGGTTTCTGTTTATTTTGTTTGTCACGTCAGAAGATTTGAGTGCATAGTCATTCAGTTTGAAACATCCAATGCTTAGTACTGAGCAGGTGTAGCATTGTACTTGATTGTGTGAAATTATTAAATGTTGATCAATTTTATAAATGTGACTGTGGTGGACTTTTGTTTTCTTGATGTATTCTGATGCATCTGTCAAGTCCTGTCCCTATATCAATTTTTATTGGCCTGCAAAAAAGGTGGAATACACTTCATATTAATGCAAAGGAAGGATTATAAAAGTTTGACTAATTTTACTAGACTAAACTCTAATTACATCACATCTACTCATTATGTTGGTTTTGGATTATGGCATGCCAACACATCTGGAAGACTTAAGATTTTCTGCAGTATCTTAAATTACACCGTGGAGACAGAACTAGGTCACTGTCATACAGCAGTAAGACAAAGCAACCACAGATCAGAGTGTGGCCTATTTAGAAGATCTCAGGTCAAAACTTGTGAGGTTACATTTGGCTCTGGAATGTGTGTTGCAATTTATTGATCTACTCTGAGTAATCCAATGGAAAAGCCGAAAACAATTTTTCCTAGTGTGTTGAAATACCAAGCTTCTTTGTAGTTGGCTGTTCATAACAAGCCCCCTTTTTTAATAATTGTGCAAAACAAAATTCATTGTGTTTTGTTTTCCCGGTCTCTCTTGCTATATTCATAGAAGCAGGAATATGATCACAAATTCATTATGTATATGCCTTGACTATCTGTCTCATTTCCAGTGGCAGGTGAGAGAAACTGTGAGGATTTTTCCTCAAATGGTCACAGTCAACCACAGCTTCCATTTGGGTGTGACCCAGTAGCAGAAACTCTCCATGGCCAACTCCTCTACAGTGACTCCCCTGAGAACAACAGCACAACAGTGGAACACCAGAAGTCTGTGAAAGCAGCACAGTTGTATGACCATGCCCTCTTCAGTACCATGCTTCTTTATCATGGGTCCTAAAGTACAAAAGATCTAGCCGACAGGCCGTCCTTTTTTGCCTAAATGTCATATAAGCCTAAACAAGCATTTATTTGCCTTAAAGTCAGTGATTGGTCCAGTTATTCATTGACATTATTATTCATTTTCTGAAAGGGCCGGCCCATTGTTATGGATGAAGTTAAATTTGTAACTGATAAAGTGGATTACGAAGTGTTTGCTTGTGTTGTTAAAAAAGTGTTTTTGTTTGGCTTATTTAAGTTTGATTAAGCTTTGTTATGCAGTAATGTAAGCACCTGTATTGAACCACTGCCAATACTTGCACATAAATGCATTTATTTTCTGTTTCAAATAGAAGTGGGGTGATCCCTCACTCTTGATGTTAATAAAAACAATACAAGTACATCCCATTTTACTCATTAATAATAATAAAAAAAATAGTAAAAGTTTGATGATTCTGTTTATTTTTGAACTGCTTCGCATGTATTGATAACTTGTGGAATATTTTCAGACATCTGCTATTGTGTCCACTTTTTATAATATAAAAAGCCAAAGCATTTTTTTGTCTTAATGTGTATTTATGAGCTATCAGCATTCTTCAAAGTGGTGGTTACTCTGTTGTGTCCAGAAAACTGCTCTATAAACTGCAGCAGATAAGGCCGTAAATGGTTGGGCTACAGTCACTTGTCACCAGGAGCGACCTTCATCATCACTGCGCTGCACAAACACCACGTCACTCTGGCCACGCCCCGTGACAGACGACACCATCAAAGAGAAGGAGGGAGAAAATACAAGTCATGTTAAATAAAACAGGTCAATAGATACATGTATCTTACGGTTATATATCGCAGTGTATTCTCAAGTATATTTTATGAACGGCACAAGAGGCATATACTGTTTATCCAATGACACAAAATTCTGTTGAACTTGGCACTCTAAATTGTCCCCTCCTCTTTCCATGATGTGGTATCGTCCTATGAACCTAGGTGGGGAGGATTATCGAGTGTCAGGAAGCGTTGGGGTTGCGGTGAACGGGGTTACTGTGGAGGTGTCAAATAACTTTTAAATACAACCTTTTTTATTTTATAAAATAAGCTCCTATTAACGTGACGTGTTCCACAAGTTAAACTATGTCAACCCCGGCTAGAAGAAGACTTATGAGAGATTTTAAACGGTGAGTTGATGGACAGAAATTATACCGACGCCGATAATGTTAGTTAGCTATGATTCGTCAAAAACAGCTAACATTAGCCTAGCTTTCGATAGCTTAGCATAGCTAACCAGTATTTGTCTATATAACTAACCTATTGGTTCACCAATCTTCACAGACCGTACGAACGGAAAACAAACACGATGTGACGTTAAATATTCTTGTGTTCAGAAACTTTTCAGTGAAATATGGTTAATTTTGTAAAAGTACTTTCCTGGTAGCCAGAAGCTAACAGTGCTAGCTAATACATGCTAACAGGTTAATCGACTAATGTTAACGTTACTGTCACAGTTTACGGCTGCTAGCTAAATCTTTAAAATAGCAAGCATTTTACGTTAAATTTCAGTGACATGTGGCCGGTTGACCATTTTATTATTGGGGGGGGGCACACTTAATGCAACGGAACAACCGTTAGTGTCCCATGAATTTAAGCCTGTCGTTTCATTAAGTCAGTGTACCCTGCTTACCAACATTAGCTTAACGTTATCTTAAAATGAAAGTTGTTTGTCAAAGATGTTCGGGAAGTTATTGTGATTTAACGTTAGTCTTTATATACAGTCTGTTATTATCCAGAGATCCCCAACATGCATTGTGTTGAACGTGAGAAGCACAACATTAAGCCAAAGCAGTAGCCACAATGTTTAACATTACTCGGGCTGCGTTTTCTCAAGTCTGCATCATGCTGTCTTCTAACAGTAATAGAACACTTTGTCCACGAAAAATCTGCATCGGGTGCCAATATGAGTAAATGAAATCCCTCCATATCCCAATTTAGATTAACCTGGCTAATTAGGGGTCCTCAAACATGTTTTGATCTGACAGTAAATTTCAGCTGCTCCAGATCCTTTGATTGTCCCGAGTATTAGCTTTTGTCTTTTAAGTTCAGACAGGACTCCTTAACCTGCAGGGATTTGGACAGGTCTTTTCAGGTGATGGGAGTGGAGAACAGCTGTATAAAGGACTTCTGGTTAAAACACTGTGGGGACATGAAATGCTATTCAAAATTTGAAAATAATTTTAAAATGTTGAGGTTATGATAAATGTTTCTAATAAATACACATTACATAGCCACTCCTATGAATGTCAATGTTCCTCTCATTTATTGTGCCTTAATTAAAAGTTAGCGAGAACTTTAAGCTGCCACGGTGTTAGTCTCTGAACCACATTTAGGTTGATAACTAGTAAGTTCTGACATTAATGTTTATCTCAGCTGATAAAACCTTATGATGTTTCATTGTAGTTAATAAGAAATTACAATGCCCAAAACTTACGCAACTCACGGCACTGACTTGATTGGCAGTTGCTTGGTTGCTATCATGATATGTATATATTTTTTCAAAGCAGAAGGCGGACTTGCTTTCTTTAAAAATACGGAACACCAACCAGGGTTAAGTGTGCAAGTGGCACAAGAAAAGTGGGGAAGTTATCAATAATTTTGTAATGTGGCAACGGAGTCTGCTGTACCTGCCATCAGCCACGTTGGCAGATGGAGTTATATTTATTTAAAATATTAAATTGGTTGTGGCTTAATGTTGAAAGAGGAACAAGGCTATGTAATTCACTAGACTCTCACTTGAGTAGTCTGGCTGAATAAATCTATTTCCTTTCTCTTTTTTTTATGAAGACTACAAGAGGACCCTCCAGCTGGTGTCAGCGGTGCCCCATCTGAAAACAACATCATGGTGTGGAATGCAGTCATATTTGGGTAAAACAATGATGCACAGCCATACTTTCTATGGTCAGACAGACCAACTACAGATGTAAATGTACATTTGTGCATGAAGTATGAAATGAATGACAAATTTATTTATTTTTTCTTTAACCTGACAGCCCTGAAGGAACTCCCTTTGAGGACGGTAAGCATCTCACTGTGTTCATGACGTACCCTTTTGTGTAGTAACCCATATTGTCACTATATTGCATAGAAATCATATCTAGCATAGTAACTTGTCAGATTTAACTTAGTTTTTTGTGTCTTTGTACCAGGTACATTTAAACTCATTGTTGAGTTCACAGAAGAATACCCCAACAAACCCCCCACAGTACGATTTGTGTCAAAGATGTTTCATCCAAATGGTAGGAAAACTCTTATTTTCACCTTTTTATAGTGTTGATATTTGTTGGTCGTGTATAATTGTGTTTTTATCCACAGTCTATGCAGATGGCAGTATATGTTTGGACATTCTACAGAATCGGTGGAGTCCCACTTACGATGTCTCCTCTATTCTGACATCTATCCAGGTAGGAAGTAATCTCTATGAACAGGTCTCTGCACACAAATGTAGCCAAAGAAGATTTTGATATTTTCGGTTTGTAGTCCGAGTAGTGTCGACCAATCATGTTTGAGCAGGCTTTGTTGCATACTGTCCGTGTGGAGAACAGTGGCACCTCCGAACACATCGGCTGTTGCCTGATGACGTTTGAGCATTTTACCAATGTTGGAACCCTAGATATTAGCTTTTTATTAATTTATCTGCATTCAAATTGCTGTCAGATGATAGCCAGTCGGTTCCAAGATTGCTAATCTGACTGTAAACAATGTCTGGTGCACTGAAGAGGAAGTCTTGGCCTGGATATCTGTTGGTTATACCAGAACCCCCAAAACACTGGCCGTTGCCCCCAGAGGCTAAATCTCTTAGACGATAGCCGATGCGCTTCGAGATAGGATAGGAAGTGTCAATAAACAACAATACAATAATAGCTGTAAATGCATGTACCCTTATTTACTTCAAACATAAACTGAAAAAAAAGGCTGAGTTTAGTGATTTTTAAAAAAAAAACAAAAAACAAAAAAAAACATCTTTACTAGATAAAGATTCAGATCATTGTAAATCACAATTGTTACAAAATGTCCTGTTGTATACAATTGTACAAAATGAGTCCTCTGGGAAAAGGAAAATGCTGGGTACAAAATACAGTGAGATTTTTAAATTTAATGCAGGGCTGCTACTAACGATTATTTTGAGTATCGATTTTAATTTATTATTTTGATTATTTACTCAATTAATCGTTATAGTGAAGGTCCCTAGAGCCCAAGGTGATATCTTCAAATGTCTTGCTTCATCAGACTGACAGTCCAAAAGCCAAAGACATTCAGTTAAGGTTATAGAAGACTAAGGACACCAAAGGATAACATTTGAGAAGCTGGAACCAGAGAATTTTGGCTAATCGATTAATTAACCAATTATAGAACATTAATCACAGCTCTATTGTAAATAATTGTAGAGAGAGACTATTGAAAATAAATTGTTTATCCTTATTATATTGATAGTTTCATGCACTATTTTAGTGGTAACAATAATTCTAATACAGAATAAAAAATAAACTTGTTGCATAATAGTCAGATATTTTGGTCAAAGGTCAGATGACAAATTGAAAGATTCTGAAGTTGCTGCCGAAGCCCTGTTTAAAATGGATGTACCTGGAAACCGCTGTGAATGTGTGTGTGTGTAAGTAGATGAATGGGTTGACACATGTTTGTTAGTTGTCCACTAAAACTTTCTCACTTTCAGTATTTATCCTCTTTTACTCAGTCTCTGCTTGATGAACCAAACCCCAACAGTCCAGCCAACAGTCAGGCAGCTCAGCTGTACCAGGAGAACAAGCGGGAGTACGAGAAGCGTGTGTCTGCCATCGTAGAACAAAGCTGGAGAGACAGTTGACCTGACAATCCTGATAGCTGCTCTCTCCATTGTTAAGCTGTGTGTGCTGCAAGTTTTAGTGGAGTACCTCTTAATTTTTGGGCCCCCCACCACCACCTTTTCCGATTTTAAGCTTTTATGCACTTTACCTTCAATTACCCTTCATAGAATGTTTTTTTTTTTTCGTGCCCGCCAAGAGGGATTCATTTTTTCTAATCTATCCTTTTCCAGTCCGTCAGGGGAAATGTGCTGAATCTTGCCTTGATGTTTTGTCAATATGGACTCGTGGGCCATTACCCAAAAATTCTGGTGTTCTAACTCATTTAATAACTCCCCATGACTAATTATGTTAAATGTTTTGGAGGTGTATTAATGAAGGCATGGGTGCTCTTCTGTTATGCTCCTCATCTTTTCTGTCAGTTTTTCACAAGGCAGTTTGTCTGAGCTCCTATGAGATCCTACCTTTTCCCTGGGAGAATGAGCAGCATGAGCATCAGGGACTACTACCTAAATCAGACATCTACACCATGTCTTACTGTGTTGTGAACTGTTACATGCATGACAGAAGGAGTGTATTCACGTTCTTGTTCAGTACTCATGTATATAAGAAACCTGCAACTGAATTTATGTACAGATTTTGCACTGGTTGTCCCCCATGTCATGTTTTTTCAGCACTTGTAAATAAAAAAAAAGGCGAATCCATGTGTTTTGCGTGAAGCTTTTTATTGTAACTGCAAATTCTATATTATTTTCTTGCTTCGACAGGGGTTAATACTGATGCTGTGTCAAGTTTTGTGAGACCAGTATGTCAATTCAAGGCAATGCCAGTGAGGTAAACTGTGGTTTTGCATACAAATATAATCTAGTCCCTAAATAACATGGGAGTTATCATCGCTACATCAACATATTAAACATGCCATAAATGCCACTGTTAAAGTTGTATCATTTGAAATATACACTAGAGCAACAAAACTCATCACTTGAGTTATAAGTGAAACTTTCTAGTGTGATTGATGGCTTATTTACAACAGATTACAAATGTAGGCTGAAATCACTTCCTATTTAGTATGTAGTGTACTATATTTACACCTTTTTATTTGAATTGACTAAAATGTAAAGATTTTTTGTTCCTGTTCTCCATACTGGCCACAAAGAGATACCTCTTAAAGAAACTTAGTGATGGGCGACAAAATCTATAGTCCAGCGCATCTTAAAATTCCTTCTAAAGTTCAGCAAAAGCAAATGAGACTTCAGCAGTATCCAGTTACAGTCTCACTAAAACTCTGTAAAGCCAAAGGGGGCAGCAGATTCAGGTGATTATTCACTGTAGTTTCATTACTAAATGCCACCCCTTTCACATAGTCTTGATACATCGTTCAGAAATATCAATGATATAAGTATACTTTACTTCCTGCTAACAATCCCACAATGCGAAGTCACATTTTACAGAAAGTCTGTTGTGACACTTATGTGATGATTCAAAAAGATGCTCCACAATTGTCCAAAATCTCAGTTTACTGCTCACTACAGAATAAACTACTACAGTGTGTCTGTTAAATAGGAAGTAGTGCATGAGTGATTATGGACACAATAGTTTACTTAAGACAGGACACTGCACAATGACGTCACCTTCATTTTCTATGGATTCTTCACTTCACACTGAATGGATGTAAACATAACATTCTTCTTTTGTTTAGAAATGTTTTATTTGTTAATTGAGCATATGTGAAGGGAGGAGGTGATGTTGCATGCATGATGACAAGGGGATGTAGGACAGCTGGCTACATGCAGGTTGTACTGTACTATGCTCATTCTTTACAAATGATCCAAACCAGGAGGGAGCAATCTTGTGTCTCAGCTATGCAGCTACAGTTACAAAAATAACTATTTACAGGATCCCTCACAATTCAAAACTTTTCAAAACAGTTTTGACAGTAAAGGGAAACAAAGGACATAAAATTACATTTGCGCAATAGTGTTCATTGGGCCAGACAGAGCGAGCTACCTGTTGTACGCCCTCTCCTTCTTGGCCCTCTCCAAGGCCTTGTCCATGGTCTTCTCATTCTCACCCCTACACTTGGGGCAGTACCACTTGCCCTTGGGCTTATGATGGAGCCCAACACAGGAGAAATGAAACCACTCAATGGGACATTCATCGTTGTCGCAGCCAATCATTTCTCCGTAGGACACCTGCTCACACAGGCAGTATGTTGGCTCATCTGGATCAATGGGCAGGTCTGGGGGTGATACTTCTCTCTCAGACTTTCCTTTTGACCTTTTCTTCTTCTTTGAACTTGTTTTGGCCCTTTTTTCCCGGGATGCCCCCACTCCCACTTCCTCAGCGTGATCCAGACCTCCGTAACTTTCCCGTGGTTCTCCATTTTTCTGACGTCTCGAGCGTTTCCCTCCAGCCTTGTCTCCGCCGCCTGAGCCGGGGGTGACCTCGTCACGCTTCTTGTCATGGTGGCTAGTTTTGCCCGGCGTGATGGTGGCTGACGATGATGACGATGACGACATCATGGATGCTGCAGTGGTTGTCATGGTTGTTGCTGTGGGGACGTGGCTCTCTGGGACTTCTTGAGAGGAAAGGAGAAGTTCAGAATGCCAGTCCAGCTGTCGTGTTCGGTTCTCAACCAACTCCACCTGAAACAAACAAAGTACACGGTGACTGAAGCGCAATTTATACTTATATGCCCTAACCTACAGTGTAAGCAATGCACGTAGCCATGCATGTTATAATTGCCGGCCAAGCAGGCTAACTTCCAGTTTAGCCCTCCACTAACTTGAGTGGGGGTTAAAGGATATACGTGCAGCTCTTGTAGACTTTTCAAATGTTATCGACCGAATGGATCACATTCTGATAGTGACATTTCGCGTGGGTAGTGACACTCAAATATATTGATCCACCATTTTACAGCCACTGGATTAGCCGCTAGTAAAACTTACTTCAAACCACGAAGCACTACATGTGGGCTTGGAGGAAATTCAAGGCTACCCAGCCGACCAATTGCAGTTCTTACGGTCTGCCGTGACGCGACGTCTAGTTACATTTTTGGGAAGGTGCACGTCAGGCTACGGCATAGGTTACGGGGTTATGTGAAGGCTACAGCGTAGATTTGAAGCAGAAGTATAATCAAGCTTAAAACTTGTTTAGTTGGGTAGATGGTGTTGTAACCTGTAGTATGGCCTTCCTTGGATAAATCATACAGCTTTACAATGGTTTAACCTCTTCTCTAAGAATTAAAAATAAAAGCTGAAAGAGATGCATCCACTGCCAATGTGACATACCAAACATTTGTTGAAGTGGAAGATTCAATATGGTGTTGTTTATGATAACCCTCTAGTGTGGAATTATAAGAAGACGACTCAGTGTTTACTGCTGGAGTCCTGCAAATGTTCAAAGAAGTTGTTCCTGGTACTTATTCCAGTGAAATTCAAATCTGTGTAAAATGGAAAACCAGTTACACCCCAATACAAAAAGGCCTTTTAGCAGGCCTGTAAAACCTTTTTTACTTTGTATGTACTCAGGGTAGATTATTTCTGAGCACACATGTTCCAGGAGAGCACTTATCTATGCTCACACAGTTACACACACACTCTGACCTTGAAGTTTGCCAATTAGCAGCTCGACTGGAGCAGCTACAGGGTGTTCTTTACGTACCATTTGACCAGCAATCTGGATCTTCTCATCTCCGAGCTCTTGACTGCGAATCAGCGCCCTCTGAATAGATAACTGAAGCTTTCGCCTCTGAAAAGAGTCAGATTCCCGGCGATACCGTTCATAAGCATCATCAAGCTCCTTCAGAACATCTGCCAATAAATAAATCAATGGGGGGGGAACAAGTTGGAATAAGAATACTGAAATTCAACATATTCTCAAAATGTACAGACAAAAGAAATGTCAAACTTTCACCTAATTACATTTTGTAATAGATAATTTCTCCAATGCATGTGTGAAGGGTGTTGGTGAAAATTTTGTGAACAAACTGCACTATTTACTATATACCACTGTATGTCTGCCTAGTGTAGCAAGTACTTGTGGCTGTAATAAACTGTGTTACTGTTCTGTAACATCACTTAACTAAAACTAATGCTGTTTAATATGATAGCCAATAGATAGTGCCAAAATGGTTATAATGGTAATTTTGGAGAATGTAGTTTCTGTGAATTTCTACTAAGAGGTGTGATTATAATAAGTCTAACTAGGTGAAACAAATATGACCACACCTATATGTTAAGTTGTATACATTATTGCAGTGTTGTTGTATTAGATTGCATTTGCAAGTTGTACATAATAAACTGGCAACTGAGTGTAGTTTTTGGGTTCAGGTGTGTCACTTAACATGCACGGAATGAAATATTCAAGTACATTATAGTTTGTGATCTTATCTGGAGACAAATCTGTTAGTTTAGTCTGCTGTCAATGGACATGAAAGGTGCATCCTGTATGTTGAACAAGCATGCCATTTAAAGCAGGAGATGATACCGACTACTTCCGGGGAAGGTGATGAGACTGCTGAGTGGGCAAAGTGGTCGACTTTAGGCACAATCTAGTGAGAGAGGTTAAGAGCTATGGTTTCAGACATGCAGGTGCAATGTACTCTGTAGCTTTACATTATAGTTACATGTCTACAATGTGCTATGCAAAGTGTTTAGCAGGAACACCAGTACCTGCTCATTTACTTGTTTACAATGAAGTAAAACAGGAAATAGTTTAGAAGCTAATTGAGTGCAGTTGTTCTGACTTTATAAGTTGCTGTTGACAAAACATTCATATATAAATGTGAATTTACTCTCCACATTTGCTGAATTGTATGCCCATCTGAAATGCACACTACCACTGGACAATAAACCGCTGCTCACCTTGCCTGTTGACATCCTAATAACATATACTGTTTGCCTTTTTTTTTTAACTAAGGAAGCTGTAAAGTAAAATATTTAACTATGTTTATTGTTACAACCTGATTTCTGTAATGTCTTTAGTTTTGATTTATGTAGAAATATTTGAAAGGGATTTGTGTCCTTCACATCAGTGACTGCATGGTCTAGGTTCTTTACCTTGATACCTGGCATCAATTTCCTTCATGAGAGACACACTCCTCTGCAAATCAAAAGGTAATGACTCCACCAGGTCCAAATACTCCTCAACATAATTCACAACAATGTGGCTTGGGTCACCATTGGCCGGGTTCAGCATTGCGGCTCCGTCTTTACCCCTGGACGTCCCCGACACCTGTACCTGTTAACAACAAATCATTATTAAAATGTGTGTTGATGCTGTAAAGCCACAAGTTACTGCTCTTGCAGAATGAACGTTAATGCTCAAGTATTTAGAAATAGGTGTTTTCTTTGCAACCATTACTTCATTTAGTTGCATCAGACTTTCCTGCATTGCTTCTTGTTTTCCAGTATAAATGATCTGAAATCAGATCGGAAATATAAACGATAATGGTCAATAAGTGAAAGGCGGGGGGGGGGGGCAACTAATCTGGAGTCAGCCATCCTGAAACATGCAACGTGTACTATAAATCTGCCAACAGAGAGCTAACTAGTTTGTGACCGAAGAAAAATAACTCGACAAGAATATAAGTAACTATAAATAAGCGCCAGGTAACTTAATATAGATAACTACCCACTTGAAGTTGTTAGTGCGTGCACCTCATGGTGTCCTTTAAGGTCTTCTACGCACCAACTGAGACAGCAAAGACAACAACAGAAACATTAATGTTAGCTAGCTAGACTTCCCAATGAACTAGCCGTCACGCTAAAAATCGTTACTATGGGTGTCGATGAGTTATATTAATAAAAATAAATTCACTCCTGACCTTAAACATTTCCATCGACAACAGCTGAGTTCCAGCGTGTAATGTAAATGATAATTATCGCTAACTTCAGCTGTTCAACGTGTTTTACACTGCTGGCGAGTTTAACGTTCACGTCAAAGTAACGTTAACTTAAAAATAACCAACTTTCTCTTCTTTGCAACTTTGCCTTACTATTTTTCTACGCGATACGCACAACAAAATACGATTTTCCTCGTGACGTGCATTAACTTCAGTCGCTGGCTGACATCGCTGAAGGTTTAAACCAACGACGATTTACTCGATGCGTCAAACACAAAGATTATTAACGTCGCAACGCCAAGGGAAACGTTAAACAGCCACTTCATTCACCCAGGGGCAAACCCCACAACACTTTAGCTGATAAGCTAACGTTACAGAAACAAAGACAAAACACAATCGTTGTGACAGTTTAAGCGGTCTTATTTGTATCATATTTGCTTCAATGTAACGTTTTCTGTTAGCCAAATTAGCCTCTGTTAGCTTTTAACGCATAACGTTACTGAACGAGCCACGACACTAATAAACGCAAAAACAAACGCTCAACATAACTTTATTACACTCACGTAGCAGTTAGTAAGGCGGCTTACAGATGAACTTACCTGTGCGGATATCAGTAGTTTTTCTACAGCAAACGTTTAACACACTGTGATGCTGCTCTGACTCTCGGTGCTAACGCTACGTCGTGTACGGACTGCAGGTCCTACTACTGGCCCCCGACAGCAGCTAACGTTAGCTGTTAGCTGAAGTGCCTGAACAAATGTTTTCAGTTGTGCGCATGCTCTGCAGCCACAGATACAGGTTGAATGAATTAATCAAATATACAGTGGTGGATCAAGTATTCAGATGCTTTACTTAAGTAAAGGTACTAATAACTCACTGTAAAAATAGTCTGTGAGAAGTAAAAGTACTGCATTGAAAATGTTACTTGAGTAAGTATGGAAGTATAATCAGGAAAATGTACATAAAGTTTTAAAAGTACTCAATGTCCTGTGACTGTTATACTATATTATATATTATATTATTATTCCTCACGCATTAATGTAAAGCAGGATTTTATTGCTGTAGTTGGTTGATGTTGAACTATTTTGTATCAGACTGCAGCTAATGAGTATCTTCATTATGGAGTAATCTGCTTATTATTTTCTATATTAACCGATGGTAGACATTTTGAAATTAGTGAGAAATGTTGTCACAGTTGCCAAGAGCCCAAAGTGACGCCTTCACAATGCTTGTTTTATCAGTCAAAACCTCAAAATGATTAGAAATACATAAAATAATCAGAAGGAATCAAAATAGTTGCCAATTTATATTATATATATATATATATATTATAACAAAACATCATATTTTATAAACTCTTAATATGTTGTGTGTATAAATCTTACTTTGTAAAGTAACTAGTAACCGAAGATGTCAGATAAATGTAATTAATTAACAAGTACAATATCTCCCCCTGAGATGTAGGAGTATAAGTATAAAGTGGCATTAAAAGAAAATCCCTCTGATTTGTACTTTTTTTAACATTGTCATTTACATTTTAACTTTGTGATACTCAACCAGCACCTAAAATACCCTTCTTTCATCTCATTGACTGTGTAGTTAAACAGACATGACCATGTTACAAATCAATATTGCCACCCTGTGGCGATAAAAGCACGTTGCCATGATATTGGCTGCTTTTGAGAACTTGTTCAAAAGGTCTCTTGCACAAAATCTTATTTATTTTTAAAATTTAAAGAAGTTTCTGGTTTACTGTGCGCCCATTTATCTTACCACCTCAGTCTCTTTGGTGGGCTGTGAAGAATTCAGCTATTGCAACATGTTTGGTTGAATACATTCATGATACTACTTCAGAGATGGAAGACCACGTTTGTTGGTTTTCTTATAGGGTTCATTTAATACACCTCAAACAACAAGTCAGTGTATATTTTTGCACCAGATCGCCCTCACCTTCATTCAAATTCAGCTTGATGAGAACATTTTCCTCTAGTCCACCCATTTGCTATATCAACAGTTTCAGAGAATGTAAAATTGAGTATGTATGTATAGCTTTTTAAACAACAATTGTGATTTCAGTTGGCCGTTTTCAGCTTTCAAATATCTTTTTGAAGGCTGAGCCAATCTCCTGGATCATGTCTGATGTGGTGGTGGACCTGCCATGTCGCTGGAATGCTTGACTGTTGCACTGTCTTGTAAGACAGCAGGCCCCGAATGCTGCAACCACTGAAGGATTCACACTGGAGGACAAAAAAAAATTAGGAAATGGAGAGAAATAAATGGTGCTATACACACTAGTATTAACACACAATGCACAAACATGTCTTTACCTTTTGATCATCCCAACTGCAGAGGCAGCATGTGCCCAGTGTGCCAAAACTCCCATAGATCCGGATAGAAGATCACCCTGTCCACCACATCTTCTTCCACTGCCCTCAATACTGCATGAGATCACTGAAAACAAGAAGGCACAACTTGATATCACACTCATGAAAGAAGGAGATCCAAAGGTTCTCAGATCCGAGTAATGACTTACACAAATAGAAAAGGTGAAAGATTGGCTGGGAAAGTTTGTCTCATAAATATTATTTTTTTTCTGTGCATGGGCTTGATACTAACCCTTACTGCCGTCTGAAATGAAATCCTGTTCTCCTTTTAGCACCAAAGTGAGGTTGCCCATGGCTGCACTGAGCTGCATGACGCTGCGTTGATGATCACTGCTGTCCATGGGCTCATGGTGCTAAGGCAGGAA
Source organism: Micropterus dolomieu (assembly GCF_021292245.1). NCBI lineage: Eukaryota > Metazoa > Chordata > Actinopteri > Centrarchiformes > Centrarchidae > Micropterus > Micropterus dolomieu. The sequence goes on along the minus strand of NC_060156.1, from coordinate 16,819,906 downwards.
CACACACACACACACACACACACACACACACACACACACACACACAGTTTAACAGACAGCATTGTATGTTTTATGCCATCAACTGGTGACTGACTCAACTCTGCAGAGACCCACCAGTGCCTCATACAGTCGGGTGAACTCCATGAAGTTAGGTGTAAGGATGCCCTTCTGGTACCCTTGAATAACAGATGGCTGCTGTGTTACTAGCCATAATCCGTCCTGTTGAAAACAAACAAATGACACACACACACACACACACACTCAGTGATTGTGTATGACTTTGTAAACACACATCCCATCTGATTGTGTATGACTTTGTAAATAATATCCCATCTGTTCAACAGCTGGAACTTACTGCATCAATGACTATAGGGATGTCTCTTGCTTTAGACTTCTCAATCACCTCCTAAAAGAGAGAAAACACATGTACTTGTTTCTTCAGATTAATCTTTAAACTGGATTAAAGTTCAGCTACAACTCCACAGTACAACTGTCCTATTTACCCTGACAGATATTCGAGTTTCAGGTGTATACATTTCTTTACCCACAAAAGGACAGATGGCTTAAAGTTCAGAGTCACAGTATCACAAGTATAACAGTCTCTCATTTCTTTGACATTCTCAGAAATATACATGCCATGTTTTCTGGGAAATGAAATTATAATTTTCACCGTTCTCACTCACAGGGAACCACAAACAAAGACTTGTGTTGTGCAGCTTTAATTCGTCACTAACAATTGTTAAATATGTGATTTTACTGAAGTGTTGTGGTTATGCACAAGCAGCTGGTCCAACAGACTGTTTGAGTGCAAGGAAGAGTGAACATATTCTACATGCCTTGGTTGTTTTCAGTAACAAGTCTTCTCTCCCTAGACCTGGTCCCACCACAAGGCCGTGCAGTCTTGGGAGCCATTTTTCTATCTCTTCCACTGCATTAGGACTGTCCCTTCACACACACACACACACACACACACACACACACACACACACACACACACACACACACACGTTAGATGTGTTCGAATGCACAAATGATCACAAATCTTACCCTTGTTAGGCTCTTATTCCCAAAAGCAATTTTTTTTTTTTATGCATTACACAGAAATAATCCCGGTTTTCATTGATAAAAACTCGTATGAATCAATTTACACACACCCGTTCATGCACGATGAAGACCAGTAGTTGAAAGGAAGGATGCGAACATGCCTCTGTGGCTCAAATTACCTCTATGTCCATTGCCAAAATTTTGAAGAGACCATATCTGCTTTATTGTTGCTGGGATATGCTATTTGCTCTCCACTACTCTTAACAATTTCGGCATGTTTCTTTGAAGCCTAAAGGTGTATATACAGTTGCTAGTTTATTAGGTACACCTAGTTAAAACTAATTCAGTCTAACACAAAAGTAAAAAAGCAATATATCCTCCCTTTATGAAGGTTATAATGTTCCATTTTTATTTAGAAAGTCGTTGATTCAACTCTACCATCATTTTGTAGGAGACAGGGGTGTTTCTGTTATTTAGCTCAGTGGTTCTCACGGTTATTTTCATTATTATTCCATCCATAAGTGACATAATGTATGACTATTTTAGTCATAGATTTCATATACTTTCTGTAATAAAACATCTAAAAGCAAAATTGCAATCAGATGGGAGACACTGGGACAGAATTATATCAAATGGTGGTCTGTTCTCTAATTTGTGTCAGTTAAGGGGTCCTTGATGTGAAAAACCAGTAAACCACTGATTTACCGCACACTAACGTTTCAACAAAAATGTCGAGGTCACGCATTTGTTTTAGCTCGGTGTACCTAACGAACAGGTAACTGACTGTAGCTGTTGTTAGATTCAGAAATGTCAGTTCACATGCACTTGATTAGCAAACACTTGGCATGTCATTGTCATTAATAACAACTACATTCCATTTAAGTGAGCTAGTTCCAGGCTCCTGGTATTGTGCATGCTGGCTCACTGGGACACTTTATGTAACTGAGCCATTGTTAACTAAATGTGTTTCACATGTGCTTTTCCTGCTATTGTAAGCTAAATGTCTGCTGTGAATAAGTCACTCTTGTCACTTTCACATGTCTTATATTGATTTTCACTGAAGGCACTTTGGCGATTCTGACACCAGAACCCACCCTCAAAGTAAAGCTCCCTGTCTACCTACAGTTACATCTTTGCTTACCTTAGGAAAACAAAGAGCTAATAGGCATTATGCCATAAACAGATTATCCACTCATCATGGTGAGAAAGCACCATGACGGCCAGAACAACTTGTAACCCTTCATCGAAAATGTGTAGACTAATTATAGGCAATTAGGAAAAAAGACCTTATACTGTGTTATAATTCTGCTATTAATCCCTAACAACAAGCATTACAAAAGGTTTACAACAGCTCTTATAATGTATTCTGAAAGTTTTACAATATGTTACGCAGGTATCGTCTGTACTACATTATAAATATGGGCTTCATAGAAATTGTTACTGCAGTTTTCTTTGATGGATTAGCCTAGTTTTTGTGATTTGTGAACTACAAACACACATACTGAATTATGGCCCATCAACAGGACATTCAGATCATAATTGGTCCAGGTGGAGCTTTACTTACAGAACAGGATGAACTATGAGCTCAGGGCTGTATGATTTGATTACAGGTGCAGCATCTTTGGTGCAGAACACATGAGACAAGTCAGCCCCCTGGACACAAGAAAAGGACACAGTCACAGCACCAGACTGGGTAGCATTAATGATAAATCTGTCAGAAGCATGATCAGAATTACCGCTTACCACTTTCAATGCAGAGATGGCAGCAAAGTATGGAGCTCCAGTATAGCTGTCAGGAGGTGGAGATGAAAAAAATTAAGGCAAAGAATAGCAAATTACACTTATGTTGGATGAATGGTGTTAATATGCAGGATGAGTGTGACATACTCTTGGCATCCTCCAACGATCCCAATACGTCCATCTTGTCCTTTGTGCTTTTTGGATGTCAGTGGAGGGACTATACTCTTTACCATATAGAGGATGTCATCATCCATGCCTCTGCGTGATGTAGACCCCAAACTGTAGTAGCGTTCAAACACTGAGGAAATAAACAAAGTGACCACTTTGAAGTTTAGCCTGAGTCAGTGTCTAATCTACATTTTTACCTTCCACACACACACACACTAAAACAGAGATAATAATGTGCTGTGAGTTAAATATATTAAACAAACAACCTAATTAAAGAAAAACAGTGAAATGGAGTAATGGCTCCCTCATTGTGCCTTGACATTACAGCTGATACGCCTTTCATTTCTGTTTTCTCTTCACACAAATCCACCTCAAGGCTGCACACGTGAAACCGAAGCTGATACCTAATGCCTGGGGATCTGGGTTCAACTGTTGACTTTGCTGGGTGAAACAGTCTGTCTGGGGTGAAGGGCGTCTGAGATAAACGGACTGGCCACGTGTGCATGACGGGGACGCACTGGAAAGCCCGGGAGCGTGGGCTGGAGGAGCCGTTTTGGAGGGAGTGTTTGCAGGGCCTGGTCTGGCGGAGGAGATGCTGGAGAACATCTGCCCGAGCATCTGAAGCATGTGCAGCTCCCTGCTGTGCTCGGCTTCTCTGCGACGGTCTTCCGCCTGCAAGCGCTGCTCCTCCATCCGGTAGAAGCTGTCCTCTGCCTGGGCGCTCTGCTCCAGAAACTGCTCCATTAGTTTCTCCATTGGGAAGTTAGCACGCCGCTTCCTTGGCCGCTTAGGTGCTCTGGCTGACAGCTTGCTGACTGACTGGCTGCTGTTGTTTGGTCTTACTGAGGTGCCTAGAGTAGAGAGGGGTGAGACATTATGTGATGAATCTTTGAGCATAAACAATCAAACTATCATGGTTTTAGAAATGACAAAAAAACAAAACATACTGCATCCATCTGACATAGAAGAGCCAATGAATGTGGACCAGGTGGAGCACTTACTGTTGTTGTTGCCCACTGTCACTTTAACTGGAATAGGGATGGGAACTGTTGGATATTCCAACTTCACTTCAGTCTCTGCAGGATAAGGACACTCTCCTGTACTCTCAGAGTATGCATCCTGAGCATCCTCTCCATCCTCCTCCAGGCCGTCCACGGCCTCCTCTCCTCCCGCCCCGCTGTCTGTGAACTCCTGAGGGTCAAGAGCGGGCCGGTTGCTCAAAATCATCTCCATGGTGTCATAAAACTTACAAATCTTGTGATACTGCCCGTTGTTCCGTAGGTTACCTTCCTTTGCTAGCAAGTACTGTCTCTTGAGGCTTTTGATCCGCACGCGGCATTGTTCAGGCGTCCTTTCAAACCCCATCGCACCCAGCCTCCGGGAAACGTCGCGGTACACGAAGCTGTTTCGGAAGTTTCCATCCAGCGCCACCTGGATGTCCTGCTCCCCCCAGATGTTCAACAATGTCCTCGTCTCTACGTCCGACCACAAGAACCCCCGCGTTGTGTTTGCTTGCATAGCGGATCCTTACAGAGTAACCTCCTCCACACGGAGTTGAACGGATATGTTGACACTGCGGATTATGATGGACGTCTGCTCTTTGCTCTTAGCTGCATCAAAGCCGCGGGGCGCCGCCGTCCAAAACAACGTCAACTGCGACAACTGGCCATTTAGGTAGCTTAGAAGGACTTGTGTGGATAATATATACTGTTTTCAACTTGGGAACCATTCCAATACCTTGTAAATATAAACTCTTTGTATGCTAGCCAAAGCCTAGCCGTCTATGTTTATCCTTTCACGTCGTTAGCAAAATACGTAACGTAGCGCTTTGAAATAAACTGACTGGGGATCGGTGTCCCGAACCCTTTTTACAACCTTTCCCTTCATAGGGGAAATCTAAAAACTGACCTCTGATCAGTCTCTGAGGGTAACTTCACCTTTCTCCGCCTGCTCCTCAGCATGCTAGGTGTCTGCGGGGTCCTAGAGACCCTGTGTACTCAAAAAGCTGTCAACTCCTCCACCAACATGTAAAGGCAAAGGTACCAACAAGATTTAGAGTCGTATAATTTAGCTAGCTAGTTACAGCTACCAGGACGTTAACATAAACACACTTTCATAATACTTCCTTCACGTTACCTTTCTCGTTCAAACAGACCAATGTGGCGACAATCGACAGCGCAACTGTGATAACGCAAAAGGCGAGCAAGTGAATCTGTTGAGGCATGTTTTCATTAACTGCAGCCACCGACATGAAGCTTTCCCCCTTTGTTGAACACAGTTCTTCTTACCTAAACTGGAACTGCGTGTCAACGCTGACAACTGTACACAAATGATCCTGATCATGAGGCGCCCTAACCCAGTGCTGCAGTACAGGAAGGAGAGGCTTATGATGCCTTTAAAGGCTGCTCGGACACTAAAGATCCCAGTAGGTTGAGATCTGTCAACAATCAAAGAGCAGCCAGCACAGTTGAGCAGCTGTTAAAGCGGAAGTACTTAAAGCTGCTCTTCTTCTAATAGTCGCTAGATGCTGATATGAACAGAGGGCACTGATATCCCCCCAAATATGTATTTAATCACCATAATATCAACTGCAATAAAATATTCTAAAATAAACGGTAGCTATTCTGGGCTGACTGATACAGGCTAAAGACATCTGGGATGACATGGAACCAAGACAAACACATCAAATATAGATAATAATAATGTAAGCACAAGGACAGTTCCTTTTAATTTTGTTCACTGTATTTTATTTCATTGCTTTCATTCATTTCATTCTGTCTCCTGTGCATTAGTTTGTTAAATGTGATACTGCCCCCTGGTGGGATTGAAGACATGAGAATAGAATACATTTGCAATTATGGTGCGCCTTGTGTTTGCAGGAGGGATCATAATGCTTCTCAATTCATAATAATGGATTCATAATATTGATAAATAATTAAAAAGCTGTGTCAGTAAGCACACTATTTTGCTGTTCTCAATATGCTTGTGACAGTATGGCGAGCGTACATCAAGCTTAATATGTTCAGGTACGCTGGTAAACAGGTGAACGTCTGCATATGCTTGGAGTATGCTCAATGTCAGGCCTGTACATTTGGCCTGTATATTTGTAGATGTTCCAACCTCAAGGTATAAACATGACTTGTTGCTCACTGCATTTGTCAGAAATAATAATACTTTTTAAAAAAAATTTTAAATCAGTTATCACATGTCTCACAATTTAAAAACTTTAAAAAGCAACAGGCTTTGAGAACAAAAATATACAAGCACACTTTTTACACGCAGTCCTGTATAACAACATTTCATTATGAAATGTAGAATACATTGAAACATATATAATATATAAACTTTTGTATTGCTGTATTTGTTGTTCCATGCTTAGCAGAGAGGGACAAACCATTGCACTCTCCCAACAAGTGTCATAAATATATATGACAGCACTTGAACGCAGCACATGAACCGATGACGCTGGAATTATTTTAAAATCTTAAGGGTAAACTTAAAATGAGAAGAATTTAAACAGTAAAATGTAGCCCGCTGTAATTATTCAGTAAGACAACGTTATTGCCTGAGCTTCATTTTGATAGTGGCTTCTCAAGTGAAAAGCTTCCCAAGAGACCCATTTCTTCTCCATCAAGTTTATTATTATTTTTTGATTAAAGAATCTGTATGTGTCATGGACATGGTCAAGTTTGAGTGCAAAAACGACCACCCGGTGATCCAGTAGCGCAAATCGGGCGTAGTACATAGGTTCTTTTATTGCCCTGAGTTTAGCCTTGAAGGTGAAAAAACACACAAATCCTTCATACTTGGCTGTATACAAATCCTTCTTCCTCACTTAAACTTGGTAGACCCAAGTAACAACCATGGCCCAACAGATTAAAGGCGCAAACATTTAAAAATGTGTTGAGGATAATTTTTTAGTGCATTTTGCTAAAATGTTTGATAATGATCCTTGTATTTCCCGTTGTGTGGTATAAACTATATAACATCTTTTCTTTCAATTTCATTTAAATCTTAGATGAATATAAACATACATAAAACCTGTATCTTGAGTTTTTTGTTAATAAAATTTTAAAAGTAAGCTGTTAATCCTATTTGTTTTTGCCTTACCCACTTGTTGCTTTATTTTTTCTCTTCACTCATATATTGTGCAAGATGTCTCAATCTTAAATAGCCTAGTTTACTCTTTAAACCTGTTGACCGTACCTGAAAGGCGCAGTCAGGGTTAAAAAAAAGCACCAGTATAAATTTTAGCCCCTCCTACTTCCTGTTTCACCTCAGTTACTTTTTGAAGTTCACAGTCAGAAAACAGATTGAGAATGAGCCAACGCTGGATATCACGCTGTCAACAAATTAACTTTCGCTCATAAAATGGCGTTTTTCAGAGGAATTCGCGACCCACCTGGATTTCATTCTACGAGCTAGACCGTGTTTTTTGTTCCCTACGGATAAAAAGGGAAACAAGCTCTCCTGTAGCGGGACTGGGACAACCATGCCCGAGATGTCGAAGATGAAGAAGCCCGACGTCAAGGTCGTTATCCTGGGAGACATGAACGTGGGGAAGACGTCGCTTCTCCACAGGTACACCGAGAGGAAGTTTAAAGACACCATCAGCACCGTTGGAGGGGCGTTTTTCCTCAAACAGTGGGGACCTTACAATATCTCCATATGGGACACTGCTGGTAATACCTCGTTTATGTTATCTCTTCAGCCTTCTCCCATTGTTTGTTTCAAACTCTTATCAAGCCTCATTCCTCCAGTTCATTAACTTGTGTTTACCTGATAACGCGTGACCCACCACCTGAAGCAATCACTGGCATGTGACCGCTGCACAGGCAGCACTTTGCAAACCTGCCCCTGCGCGCTATGTGAGTCTCACATGTAAAACATGACCGATTAAACTTCTCAGTACTAGTGCTAAAACATATAATATAAAAAATGCCATGTCATATAGAGCCCTGAACAATGAAGTTTTCAGGTCAAAACAGGGCATAAACGACCCGATAATCCAGGAAAACCAACCTTTAAAACAACTTCAAAATAAATATGTGCACAGTCCCACACTTTTTTTTTAAAATAATACCAGCTGCTTTATTTACTCATTTAATTTTAGGGGACATGCTGGTCAAACTATGTGAGAAAGTCCCTTTTTAACACATTTCTTTTGGCTTTGGGAATTTAAGGTAAATATTCGTTACACATCTTCATGATATGTAGAATACAATATAAATTCATTTCATTGGAGAGAATGATAGCTTTATTAATAATGAAAGCAATTGTTTGTTCTAGATTTATTTCGTTATCATATGGTAAGATGAATTTGAAGCCCTGTAAAGTTATTGCAAACACCAGCCTAACTCCTGAACTATTAATAAAGTGATTTTGAGTGGGCCAACAGAAAACCAGCTTACACTTAAAGGCCCTGTCTGTTATTGTGCATAGACCATATACTGTTTTATTAAAAATATATATCGTGCTACGTGTGATAAGTCACTTCACTCTGTTTCCTGCTTGCCTAACAGATGTTTCAAAAAATCATGGCATGCTTTGTCTTGTGCTATATTGCCTAATATTGGACTATTCTGACATAATCAAAGTCATTGTTGTCTGTGTGATCCTGGCCATGAACAGGAGCCTGAGATTAAGGCTTCAGAAATGCCAACCACTGCTAAAGATTTGACTAAAGATGGACAATTCCAAGTGGATTTAACTTCTTATCTCAAAGTGAAAAGCCTCTAAAACTACACTGTCTTCTAAAAAGTTGTGAGTTATATTAGTAGAAGAGCCTGTCTACATGTGTTGTGGCCACCATGACAACACAAACTGCAAAGGCCCTCATTCTGCCAGATAAATTAATCTTGAAATGCAAGGAGATCTGTTTTCAATTAGCCTCCGTCATTAATCATTTAACCTTTAGGTCTCAAATGTCAAGAACAATGATGACTGTGTATCACAAGTTGCTGTTGCGTTGCCTTAAAGTTGACCAATACTTGAAAAACCCAGAGGACTTTAAACAATGATGATATGAAACCGAGAGGAAAAGCACGTTTTATGTGAAACTATAACCAGCTAATGTTGAGTATTGTTTTTTTTTTTTTTACTGTCGGAAAGGACTAAAAGGGTAAATTATCACAATTGGTTTGTTGCTGTAAATTAAGTACAGGAATTGTACTCTTGAATTAAAAGGACTGATTCTACCAGTGAGTATGTAACCATCAGTGGTGAAAAATAATTGTCATTTATATCAGGCATGTTGGTCTGACCAATTATGCCTCCTTAGTAGGCTACGAAATAGAGAATACTGCTCATTTGAATGGAATGAATGTTATATACAGAAGCTGTTATTTCACTGTAATATTGACTACATATACAAACTCCTGTTTTTCTAGAACTACTGCCCCTAATTAACCTCAATGATCACATGCTGGTGGATTAAAATTCACTTTCTCTTTAGTTAACTAATTTGGTTATGACAGGAATAATTTGGTGATCCATCTCGTTACTGCTGATGAATAAGCTTAAAACCGCACCACTTTCCAGGATTGGGTAAACATGAATTACAGTAAACCCTGTTAGCCAAATAACACACTTGACTAAAGTAGAGTTGGTGAGCCATAAGGAGGAGATGAGGAAAGGGCGGACACATAACCAGAAAGCCATTTCCTGTCTGTGTTCCCCAACTCCATGACCTCTGACAGGAGGCTGTTGTCCATGTTTTATTTAGTCACTGTTGTAGAATAATGCCAGATCAGCACTGAGTCATTCAACCATAAAGCTTTGGAAGAGTGGCAGTTATAAGGGTTGTCCTAAAATCTGTCGGATGTGTGGCTCAGCACATTGGGGGGAAAAAAAGGCTCCCTGCTCCTTTTTAATCCTCCACTGATAATGACCTTTCCAGTTTGACGGTTTAGTGTCAAAGCCCCCTATGAAGGCGTTGAAGCTGCGTACCCTGTTCCTCTTAACAGTCACATGTCACGGCTATGACAGGAAGACTTGACACCCCGTGCTTCAACCTGTCTTTTCCAAACTTGCATACAGTAGTATTTTCCAGAAGCACAGTGAGGACATAGTTAGGGGCTTTTAGTTTTTGTCACTTCAGCTAACAATGTGTAAGAAAAGAAATATCTTCCTACCTCAGACCTTCAGTGTATTCTGATATATTCCAGAAGGTATTTGTGATTTAATGAATGTAATGAATACACTTCAGTAGCATTATAGCTGTCAATTAATCAGTTGAGTGACAGAAAAGAAATCAACAAGTGTTTTGATAATCTATTAATTGTTATACTTCAATCAAAGATGCCAAATGTTCTCTGGTAATGGATTTGCTGCTTGATGGTAAACAAAATATCTTTGGGTTTTGGACACAAAAAATATAGACAAACGGGTAAATGAGAAAATCATCAGCACATTAATCAACAATGAAACTATTTATCTGCAACCCTAGATATAGATGGGTAGAAAATGCAGTCTAATGCAACAGTTCTGCAATAAATCCTACTTTCATGAAGGTTATCTGTTTCTGTTGAAACTGAGAAGTGTTGATTTGAATGTCTGGTCATTTTGCAGGATGTAGATTATGTTACTGTGGAGTTATATTTTGTTATACTGAGAGATGTTTTTTTTTTTTTTTTTGTTTAATTAGCTCTCAGTGGGGTGGACAAAATATTAGAGCAGCCTCCAAAAAGACCTATAAAGTTGAATCAGTACCTCAACATTCATAACCTTCTTGAAGTCAGGAATCATTACATGACTGCATTCGTTTTAGCTAGGGCTGGGAGATATGGCCAAAAATGTTATCACGATAAAATATTTCATATCATTTAATATTGCTAATTGTCACAATAAATGTCATCAATAATTTTTTCGTAAAACTGTTTTGTTCCAGTTACATTTCAAGCAAAAAGAATAAAGCGTTTTCGAACACTGGTTGAATAAAACAAGGGATGTGAAGATGCCTACAACACAACTAATCAGATAATTTAAAAAATCATAGTTGGGGGTACCTAATATAGTGGTAATATTATCCAATGCCCCCAGTGGTATTCACGCACAATGTTCCCTTTCAAGAATCCTGCATATTTCAACAACAAAGGTTGTTTCTGTTTTCAAACTGCTGACTATCTTGCACAACTTCTCTCTGTGCTGTGTCCCTCCGCAGCGCTGCTCATAAAGTATGGCTGTTCGAAGTCTGTGTTCATGGTCTCCGACGTTGACGAGCTCTCTCTGTCTCCTCAGGTCGCGAACAGTTCCATGGGTTGGGCTCAATGTACTGTCGAGGTGCAGCCGCGGTAATCCTCACTTATGACGTCACCAACTGGCAGAGCCTAGCAGAGCTGGAGGAGCGCTTCCTGTCCCTGACTGATACTGCTAACCATGACTGCATTTACGCTGTAGTGGGCAACAAGGCTGATCTCACAGACCCTAAAGCTCAGCTATCCCTGGATTCAGATGTGGCGTCTGAGGACCGAATTGAGTATGAGGAGGAGAGGACAGAACCAGAGGTGCTGTCTGCTTGCCCCACACCCCCTGCCTCCCCTGTGTCCTTCTCTGGGATGATTCTACAGAAACAGGTTGCCCCCGAGGATGCAGTGGCTCTTTATGGGAGAATACTGCGCTACAAGGGCCTGGAGGAAAACAGCAGCCTGCCTGCAGAGAAGATGTGCTTTGAGACGAGCGCCAAGACAGGCTATAATGTGGACACGCTCTTTGAAACATTGTTCGATCTGGTGCTGCCTACAATCCTGAGGAAGAGAAATGAGAACCGAGAGTCTCCTACCGTGGACCTGGAGGATTGCAGAGAGTCCAGCAACAAGCGGAGATCCGCCTGCTGCTAGGATCTGGCAGAGGAAGGTGGAGAGGCCGCCACCAGCGGAGACTTGTTTTTAAACAAAGGACAATCAATGGGCTGGTCTGCGCACCAAATACATACTGTGATGGTACTACTTATTTGCCTTGACTGAGAGCCAATAGCATTAATGATCTACTGGTAATGCACACAAACACATTCTTGATTCTGTGAAGTCAGTAAAAGCAACTAGCGTTCATAGTGTTCACTGACATTCTGTCTGTAAGGAAGGGAAATGAGCGCGTGCTGCGTTATCACTCGATGTTTTGAAACCTTCCACCCCAATGACTGAACCTGCACTTGATGTCTGTGAGCAAACAACACACATAAGCAGTCAATAACTGCCATTTGTTAATGTTTTGGAATGATAGTGGCACAAATGCAACAGAGCTAATTGTTGGGTGGTTGGCACATTGCACTGTGTTTATTATAGGTGTTTTCTGTTTTGTTTTTACACAAACCACTTATTTTGTTTTATGCTCCTTTTACTAGCATTGTTTATATTGTATCAGCACATTTGGAACTTTTCAATGAGTCAATACCATGTAAATTTTTAATACGCAGTCATAATAAAGTTTTTTCATTTTGCAGTCCATCTGGTCTGTCAGATTAAGATAAGATTGAGAGTAAAATGACAGAAGTATAACAAAACAACATTTTATATTTGCAATCCAATGAAATCATCATGTTATGAAATTTACAATAATTACATTACAGTTAAACAAATGTTGGTTCATGGAAATGTTTATTTCTAAAGTGTGTATAGGTAAAGTAGAACATTTGACCTACTTTCTCAATTCTGTTAAAAAAACAACTAATCTAACTCAGGATCAGATTAGTGACCACAGCAAGGATTTGCTGCACTCAGACCTTTGATCCAAGCTGTTTACATTCTGTCCTGTTGGTAGTTTGGGGCAGTTCAATAATTAGCAGATTTGTAAAGGAATATTAATGTGACATGAGTAGTATTATATGATAGAGAGATATATATATATATATATTTAAACTCTAAGGGAAGGGGGGTCAAGTTCATTCAGCTGCTATAAATACTAAGGGAATCAGTGCACTGTGTGAATGAAAAATAAAGAGTTACAGACAATTTTGCAATAGTTGATAAATGCATAAAACAGATTAACGGCTTGAAACACTGTGATATTATAAAAATAGGGTTTGTAAGAGCAATGGAATAAAAGCAGGATAATACTGTCAATAGAATGAGCCAACAGACGCATTCTTCAGTTGGCTGAGAAGCAGTGTTAGTGGCTTTTTGGTGGGCTGTACACCCTAAACAATAAAAACGTCTAGATAAACTGAAGCAGTGCGAACACAAGGGCATCTTTGGTTCAGCTGTAGTGTACGGTCTCTGATCGTTAACATTGAGTCATAGTAGCTGAGGTAATAAGTTAAACAGTAAGCACCAACCCACATTTAACACAAAAATACTTGTTTTCCCATAATGCTGTTTACCTCATTATGGATCTCTCCTGTTTTATCTACAGTGGGACGTTTCACTCAAAGCATCACAGTCATTGCATATGTGACCTCTGTGGCTCAGCGAGAAAGTTTTCCCCATCGACATTGGTCTAGTCCTTTTGTTTGGTTTAGTACATGGCTAGAGAGACAACGTTAGACCACTGTCAATGGAACAACTTTCAGCGCTAATGTAGACTCTTTCACAAGTTCTTCATGCAGACCTGGCAGCGGCTGATGCGTGACAGGAGCTGGCCTGCTTTGAGCGTCTCTGATGACGGCTCAGTGTGGAAAGACTGGTCTATAGAGGTTAGCCAGAAGCTGTGCTTGTTAGCAAAGTAGTGGCATGTGCCTTTGGCTCCGTTACACTCAATGAATGGTGTTGTGCGGAAGTCCTCCAGGCAGGAGCCAGGCGATGACAAGGACTGACCACCGCCTTCATTTCCTGCCGCTGTGTGCTGTGAAGACAAAGGTGAGAGGGAATTAAATCAGGCAGGTGTGATGTCAAACGTGTCTAAAAGACCAAAACCAACGATGAATTGACCTACTAACAAATACTGTCTCTGAAGCAGAAGCCAGACATTGCTTATTCCTCTCTGGCATAAAAACAATTAAAAATACAAAAGTGAGTCATCGTCGTACTGGGCGACATGTTCCTTACAATGAACATGGTTAACTTTGAATAATACATCCTTCTCTCACCAGCACACCAAATCTGACGCTGAAAATACACAATTTACTCTGGTTTGAGAAATGTCAGGTTTTTTTTGTTTGTTTTTGTCATGGCAGATAATGTAGCCAAATGAATCAAAAACAGAAAACTAAATAAACGATGGACGGTAGGGGGAAAATGAGGTGACTTCCTTGTCTAGAGGCAATACTGTTAGGAGATCTGTAAACCTACATGATCTCCAACAAGTTAGTATTGTACTTCCACAAAGTTAGGGGATTATGAAAAAACAGATTGGCAAAAAAATGTGGTCAAAATTAAAGCAGCAGAGGGCTGAGATATAATGACTTTGTCAGCAACATGGGTCAAGCTTCAAAAACGCTGAATCCCACAATTTCCACACCACCACTTGACAGTGCCTGCTAATGAGAGCCTTTCTGACCGGTAGACACCCACATCTCTCAGCACCTTTCGATTTTATGACTCTTGATCTTTTCATTTAAACATATTTGGAAGGAAGACCAGGACCCACCATGAGATAGGAGTAGCCGATCCACATGCTGCGCCAGCCCACAGGACACTGTGGGATGGTGATGTCCTGACTGTGGACTGCGATAGCAACTGATGGAGCTTCGCATACTGAGCAGCGGCTGATATACGGTTTGATCTCTCTCTCTTCTACGGGCATCATAGGAAGAGGAGCAGTAGTTGACAACCAGTAGGACTTATCATTTCTACTTGCATAGTAACAAATGTCTCCAGGATTGCAGTACAAGAAGGGCATGGTGTTGAACCGCGGGAGGCAGGAGCCAGCCAAACCTGAGAAGGACAACAAACCAAATTATAGACGTTTATTGACATGGCAAATTTCATAAACAAATTAAATCTCATTCCTTTAATGCAATAAATAAATTACATTAAATAAGAATGAAATAATTACCCATTTAAAAACAGATTAAGAAGTGAATTTTAAAAGATGAAAACAGCTGGGGGGGGATTTACAGTCAAAAGATCCTAAAAAGTAGTTGAACGCAACAGAGAAGTTTTTAACGTGAACCTTTAAATTATGAGATAATGTTTAAAGCTAACGTGTAGTAAAGCAGTAGCACATGTTGAATAGCATAATAAAGGCAAAGTGACTCAGTAATGTCAGTTATTAACATTCAACACCATAAGCTAGTGGCCATACCAGACCAAGTAAAGATGTAGAATCCCCTGAATCTATTCAGTGGAGCTAGGGTGCATTTTCTGACTTATGAAATCAACTTTTGATTTGCAATAGGAACAGCGGGGTATTACTTCTTTTAAAAGTTACATAGTCTTATTTTAAAGGTGGTAAAAAATTACTTTGGAAATGTGTTCCAGCTGTGTGTGGCATGACAAAGTAGTTTCTGTTTTGGAGATAGAGTTTAACCCAGTTTTGGAGTCTATAGTTTTATGGTATCACCTGTGGCAAAAGAACAAGCAGTGGAAATTATTATATCACAAGTGAGAACACTGCCAGCACTGCCTATGTACACAAGAGAAGACTGTGCCAATCAAGTCTATTCTCTCTCCTTTTCGGCCCCACCATGCCACTGTAGCTCTAATTGAAATGTGAAATTTAAAACTTAAGCACACTGGCTAGTCTAAATGTCCCCAAAAACTGCCGGCAGTAAGATCTGATGAGCCAAATACATTCAGACAGGACTGTGCTGTAACTCACACTGACATACTGTATGTCTAGACAATGCACTGATAACAGATTTTTCCCCCAGCAACAAAATAATTTGAGATGGTAGTCTCTAAGAATACTAACATGATTTATAGTTCACTCTGACTTACCAAGATCCTGGTTGTGGGCCTTTTCCTGGCCCTCGAAGTACAGCAGACTGTAGCCGTCCCACAGTTTTGACATGCCCACAGGACACATGGGCGTCTGCTCTGATTGGCTGTGTTTCACCAACAAGTAACCCACGCTGACGCTGCGGCCAGGCATACCAGGTAACCCAGGGATACCAGCGTTGCCGCGATGACCTATTGAGGAATGGGGAGTTCACCACTGTGTTTAGCAAAATGATCTAATTGTGAATTATATAATACATCCATACATACACATACTGTGCATACCATACACACATATAGGGTGCCTTCATGCATGTGGCCTAATGCTTTTATAACTTCCCTCAAACTCTGGCAATCATCTCTGCTAATATGATTACATAATCATACAAATAGACCTTGAGGAAATCTCTAGCCCCCAGTTCAGGGCTTATTCATTCACTAAACCAAGTTTCACAAAAAATAACAATTACAAACCTCTTGGTAACTAGCTCCACCTTCTTTAAATCTGTTAATCCAGGATGATTAACCTAATCCTAAACTGCAACATGGGGTCAGACGCACCTTCCATGCCTTGTAGACCGGGATGGCCCATTTGTCCAACCTCTCCACGAAATCCAGGCACTCCTGGTCTACCGCCAACCCCAGGCATGCCCTTCAGCCCAATGGGTCCCATGAAACCTGTACGGTAAGAGGATATGTGTATGTTGCTGAGCTGAACATTTCTCTTTGGTGTGCTCAAGAACAAATATTGAAGACTAGAATAACTAACCAGTTTAACTAGAATAACTAACCTGGATCCCCTGGTGGGCCTTGTGGCCCTGGTCCCCCTCTGACCCCCTTTGGTCCTTGGATACCCTGCGGTCCTGGAGGGCCTCTCTCTCCTGGAATTCTGCGGGGAACTGGAGGAGGACCCTGGTTGCCATCCAGCCCACGGACGCCTGAAACAAGGAAGGATCATTTTATAACCAAGACAAAAACACAAAAGCACATATGTGGTAACTCGTGAGCAGCCAGTATGTGTTGTGAACATGCATAATTTACCTGGGGGTCCAGTGTCTCCTTTTGGACCACGTGGCCCTCTTTCCCCCTTCACACCAGTCATACCAGGAACTCCCATCATTCCTTGCTCTCCTTTTACTCCTGTAAGAAAAAAAAGCATATGAAGACTGGACACAGGTCGAAGCTTGTGATCATATTAGCCTGCAGACAGGTGCTTCAACAAGATTTTACAGGCTGAGACATAATTATTAGCTGAATGCCAGCTAAGACTTATTAAAGAACTATTAGTACTTTACAGAGGCATCAGCAGAATTGGAAATCAAAATGTTTAACTCACAGTAGCATAAAATTACAATATCTTTCCTAGCTTAGTTTGTGGGTTTCTTTGCAATAATTAGTGGTATTTTAAGCATTTTAAAATGTTTAGGTTATTTGACTCTTGAATATAAACTGTTGACGCTATTTTTTTAGCTTATAATAATATGTTTTATTCGTATGATTATTTTATTAGTATGCTGTGTTGAATGAACAATAGAATACTGTGATATTGTTGCCAGATAATGTATCACAACAGATCATATCACAGTTTATTATGTATTGATTATTTGTTCCAACTATATATTTCTTTTGTATTGTTCAAAATGACCATGTAGACTGCAGACAATGACGTGTGACATTCATGACCTGACAACGTCCATGACAAAATTGGAAGTTAAGTTCCCCTTAAGACTTGTGGTACATCAGTAATTTGAACACAAGCTACTGTTAAAGGCTTATGGTTGAACAGAACGTCATGCTTACCTTTCTTCCCAGAAACACCAGCCGGCCCCCTGTATCCAAATTGACCTTGATCTCCTCTGAATCCTTTCCTACCAGGGAATCCAGGAAACCCATTTAATCCTGGTATACCCTTTTCTCCAGGGGGGGCGTCCACACCAGGAAAACCTCTGCTTCCAGGGAAACCTGAGAAACAAATCATTAGGAGTTAATAAATATAGTTTGTATAGAAGATAAGCAAGAATTCCTCAGTATCAAAACAAGTATTGAGTGACAGTTCAGTCAGTTATTTAGTTTCTTTAACAATCCATTTCAAGCATCATCACAGCCAGTAAATTATGCAGATTTAGTTTCAATCTGCTACAGAGCTGATCAAATATCTTATGCTTCTGTAATAGTAGCGAATTCTTTGAATCTTAACAATTAAATGAATTGTCACTTTCCTGCTGAGGCCACTGTTAGTTATCAGAATCGGATCAGTATCAGAAAGAGCTTTATTGCCAAGTAGTATTTTACACGTATGAGGAATTTTCTAGGGCGTTTACGTGGTAGACAGACAAAACATAGACTTGACATAAATAAAAGTAAAAATATATAAAATGGAATAAATAGATGTGCAAGTAATAAAATAATAATAAAACGTGTGAGTAAAAGAAAAAACAATGTGGTAGTTATTTACATGTGCATTACTCCGGAATATAGTTACTTACATTTTTATAGTTGCTATTGCTAATATTACTACTACTACTACTACTACTACTACTACTACTACTACTACTACAGCCACTGTCACAACTTTAACTACTACTGCTGCTGAGAGTTATCTACTGAGCATAACATCAGTGAACACACATTAAAAATGCTTGCTGGTGGCCTAGAGGTTAAAATGTATATATAACCATGTAGCCATCATCAGTCATCATCATGTCGAGTGTTATTCCAGCCAGGGACCCTTGTTGCATGTTATAACCTTCTCTCTTGTTCCATCTTTCCTTTCTGTTTCTCTAATATAACTATTTAATAAAGTTAAAATTACAAATGAAATCTTTAAAAATATGTTAATAATAACAACAACAACATCTAGTGAAACATTACCTTTGTTCGTTTTTTAAAACCTTTATTTATCCAGTAAAGTATCACTGAGACCCTGATTTTCCCAGGAATTTAACTGCCAACCTTCCAGTTACAAGCCTGCTTCTTTAGGCTTCCTTATTATAAAACGCATTTAATGATTAGGTGGATTAATTTAAATTTTTAAGTGATCAATTCAAACTCCTATTCATCATAAAACATAATACATTATTAGTTATGAGATATAGGCCAAAATCACTCCATTGACTGTTTAGCATGCCACATTTACTGTCCACCATTTTACTTTCTTTGATCAAACTGTATCTTCTCACCTTGGTACCCTTTAGGTCCTTTAAAGCCAGGGTCCCCCCTGGGTCCTGGTCTGTCTGGGTTACCGTCTGGGCCTACGAGACCGCGGAATCCTGGTGGTCCGGGGTGACCAGGGTCACCTGAACAAAGAAAACATGGGATTCTTTCAAGTCTGAAGAAGGTTAAATCACCTTACAACATTGATTATGTGTTGCTGTGCATCATTTGTTCTTTATTGAGAGCTCAGCAGGTTTCTTAGATAGCCAAACTTGTGCCCTATTAATGCACAAGAGTTATAATGGCTAACCTTGAGGTCCCTGGAAGCCTTTCAAACCCTCTGTGCCAGGAAAACCTGGTTGGTTGTTGAGGTCACCGCTCTGTCCCTTCTCTCCTTTGGCTCCTGGTTCCCCAGCTGGCCCAGTGGTATCCAGACCTGATAAAAGTACAAAAAGGAAAGACCGTTAAATTAGACATGGGTCTACTTAAGAAACACTGGATGTAGTGAAGAATGCAGCCAAATATTTTGAGCGACTTTCACAAATTTTCAAAAGAGTATATTTATTGCTGTAAAGCTCCTGAAAACATGGCTTCTTCAGTATTTGACTATAACACTAAATATTAATTACGGTACTAAACAAGCAAAAATTGAAGTTAAAAAAACATGCAAGTTTAATGACTAAAAAACAATCTGCTACATCGGAACTGTGTGGGAGGTGTTTGATCAGATTTGACTGACAGTGACCAAGCAAAATCATTGTCAAAAACTGTTGTCAGATTCAGATCCAAATGTCGCTAAATCCTGACTGGTGCTCAGAAGTACGTGACATCCCACCACATATTTTTCTAACAGAGCGTGTCCCTTTCAAATCACTGAGAAGAGCTCATGTTGGACCCCATCACTCACTGTAAGGAGCTAAATGTGAAAATATACTTTTAGGTCCTTTAAACTGTAAGTAATCTATATGAAAGTAGTATCTGACTAATATTTAACATTCATGGCATGCTGTAGTAGTGAAAGATGCACAGAGAGATTGTTTTTATAAATTCTGAAATGTGTTTGGATACCTGGTGGTCCGGGGATACCCTTTGATCCTTTCAGTCCATGTAATCCATAAAGACCCTTCAGGCCCGGGAAGCCTGCGCACATTTGCATAGGTCAGATGGAGCAATTCGGTGGACATGAATGTAGTTTAAAGAAAGAGAGGGCCCTGGTTTTATCATGTTACCTTTGCTTCCAGGGAAGCCCGGAAAGCCTGGATGTCCTTCTTTTCCAGGAATTCCAGGAAAGCCTTTTTGACCTTGGTTACCAGGAGTTCCCTGCTGCCCATCTGAACCTGCAGAAAGTCAGAGTCAGAGCAGTTACATTGTAATTCTGCTAAAATTTACAGTATAACATTTTAAATGACATACTTGAATTGAACAGTGTGTCATAAGGCAGTGAAAGGGACTCTCTTACCTGGGTGTCCTAATGTTCCTGGTTCACCTGGCTGTCCCTTTTTCCCTTCGATACCATCAAAACCAGGATTACCCCTGTCCCCAGTATGTCCAAATAATCCTTTCTGGCCTGTAAAGGGGGGTATTAAACATCTCATCAAGAATGAGCCTCTAATTCTCCAGAGGAGACGTAACAAAAGCTGAATGAGCTACAGTTTGTACCTGATTCTCCTGGTAAACCATCCTCTCCTCTCAATCCGGGAGATCCTGGAAGGTCTATACGAGGGCCTTTCTCACCTGTAATAGTATTCAAAAATTAAAATATATTCACTTAAAACATTTTCATCACAATGACTTTAAAATTATTATTTAGATCCCCATCTGTCTGGAGTTTAAACTTCTGGTTGTACCTTTGCCTCCCGTCCTTCCTTGCTCTCCTGATGCGCCGTAGGCTCCAGGACTTCCTTTAGTTCCCTGAAAGCAATTAACAAACATATTAAATATTAGAACATATTACTTTTGCACGAGATGTTGTGATGAAAGAAATGTAGTGGACATTTTTGAAACTTCAAAACAATAGTACAATTGCACATATGATGGCATAGTGACTTCAACAATTTTTCAAAAGAGTATATTGACAGAATGAGTGCTATAATTGAAATTAGTGGACTTAAAGGGGTCCTCCAGAAATGTAGTACTGCACGTTTCATGAAGTAGGGACAGATTAAAAAAATAATGGTCAAATTGAAGAGGTCGAGATCATTTTCCAGATTGCAACTCAATGGCATTCTTTATTAGACTCTCACTGCCTGCTAAACATCAACGTCTTTCCAACTGACCACCTTCATTATTTTTTAGCGCCGTTTTGGTCTCTGCTAACTCCTGAGAGAAATATCTGTTCCTTTAGGTGCTAAATTCTCCACTACATTCACCAACTGTTTGCCATTTGGTGCTGAGCAGGTAGTGTACAGTTGGTTTTTGGAGGGGTTTTCTTTGCTAAAGGCCTACTGCTGCTGGAGACAATGCTATGAGAGCTGTGAAAGTGAAACAAAACAGTAAAGTTGTGGCCTGTAAAAATTGAAACAACAACCTGTAGAGCTGACAGAAACGGAAGAGTCTGGTGATAATTCTCCGTGGGTTCATCAAGTAGTCAGTGGAAAGCTCCCTCCAGAGCGACAGAAGACATTATACAACTGTTTTCACAAGCTGAGTATTACTCCTCTTGATGAGTAAACTGAACTTCATCTGTAAAATTAGTGGAGTGCCTCTTGAAGCCATGATATTAGCATAGACTGAGTCACGTCAATTATCCCATTATGGCTCTGCTCACCTTGATGCCAGGCATTCCCTGAAAACCAGTAATTCCTCGATTTCCAGTTAGGCCTGGCATTCCTTTTATCCCCGGCAGCCCCTGTGCTCCTGGATCTCCATGGTAGCCTTTCTCAGTGCTGGGCTCTCCAGGAAGACCATGAGTTCCCTCGGAGCCTGGCACACCAGGGAAACCCTTAAAACCTGTGGCGATAGGGTGACCACATAAGAATAGATGAATAGATTCGGGACAGGTGAGTTGGGGATGGGCGTGGCCTCCAGTACATTACTTTCAGGGCCCACAATCAATAAAACCATAACATGTGAAAATCAAAACTCAATGGTAAAATTAAGTTTATGAATAGTCATTCATTAGGAACAAACACAACGACAGTGAATATGTAACATGTGTGTAAATCATAATCTGTTACAATTTATTTAATTCAATTCATCTCATCAGTACAGTGCCTGTCACATCTGTCTGCGCAACAGACACAAAACATTAATGTTTTATTAGGCTATAATCAAAACTCATGTTTACTCTAATCTTTGGGACAAACAGGACCGGGACAACTGCTCGTAATTCGGGACTGTCCCAAATTTTTAAGTCAGCCTATGTGGAGAACAGTAGGATGTGAGGAAGTAAAGCGTGAGAAGGAAAGATTGTAGCATCACACCTCTCGGCCCGGTGAAGCCTTTATTTCCAGGATTCCCACTCTCTCCCTTGGTTCCCTTCATGTCATCAATCACCTGGGCAGGGATATGAGGCTTTTCCCCAGGTGGACCTCTCAACCCACGATCACCTGGCAGACAGTCGTGGTTATGAGAGAGTTGGTAAGAGTTTATGTGGTAGTGCCAACAGAACACAGCAGACTTAAGACCAATTTTATATCAGAACACTCTCACCTTTCTCTCCACTTTGACCTATCACTCCTTTTTGGCCAGCATAGCCTGGCAATCCAGGTTCTCCTCTATGCCCGCTGAAGCCCTTCACCCCTGAATCACCCCTTTTCCCCTCAAAACCTGCCATGCCAGAAGACCCTTTGTTTCCTGGGAAAGAGAGGGCCACCAGAAGTCACAGAAATCTAACATTTCAACCAAAACCAAAAATATTATAATATTTAATGCTTAATTGTGTATATGTATGTATATATATATATATATATATATATATATTTTCTTTAAAAGGAGTAGATTATCAAAGTAAATATCTAAAGAACAAACCCTTCATTCCTGAAAGTCCTGGCCGTCCATCTCCACCAGGTTGTCCTGGGTCACCTGTTGGGCCACGCTCTCCAACAGCACCATCATTACCGTATGTCCCTGGGTTGCCTTTTAATCCTATTGGACCTGGAGGGCCTGGGTCTCCTTCAGTTCCCCTCTCTCCAGTTAAACCTGGGGAGCAGGTTGATGTAACCGAGGAAGGAAGGGGGATGTCAGATTTGGACAAGAACATTTCGGAGAGTGTCGCGTGTATGTTTGTCTAACCTGGCTGTCCAGTCGCACCACGCGGCCCGGTTGAACCTGCTCTCCCAGGGTCACCGGGGTAGCCATATTTTCCCGCTGGCCCAGGCCTCCCTTCCTCCCCCTGCAGGCCTGAAGGACCACTCTCACCCTTGAAGCCGATCATACCAGGCATGCCAACCATTCCTGGAGGAACATCATAAGTTAATACCTCTCAAAAAAACAAGGCAAAGCAATATTAAGTGACAGGAAGGTTAAATAAACTGTTTGAATATAAGTAAGTGACAAGGTGTATGTATGGCTAACCTGGATAGCCTGGTTCTCCTTGATCACCAGTGTGGCCTCTATTCCCTCGAAGCCCAGGCAGCCCCGGGTCACCGGGTGGTCCTGGCGATGCTCCAAAGATTTCTCCATGAACACCCTTCTCACCTTGTGCCCCGTACCGGCCAGGCAGACCAGGCACCCCAGGATCTCCTACTAAACCTTTGTGTCCAGGAACCCCCAAGTCTCCGCGTGGGCCAGAAAACCCTTTATTAGACAACCATAAATGTTAATAAAAGAAAATTATGTGGACTAAAGAGAATCTTCAAATCAAAGATCAGATCAATTATATCTATCTATCTATCTAATCTAATCTATCGCTCAGTAAGTGTTTTCTTATCACTACTCACCTGGTGGTCCTGGAGGGCCACCTTTGCCTTGATCTCCTGTTTCTCCTTTCTCTCCCTGTGGCCCAAGTGGACCCTGTGGTCCTCTTTGGCCTATAGGGCCTGTTGGTTCACAAAACATAAACAGGTCATGAAAAATGACTCAAAGCAGACAACACTCAGCACAAGCGTCTTGTTGTGTTACCTGGTAAACCTGGTGATCCACTGGCTCCCGGAAGTCCAGGCGGTCCAGGAGGTCCTGGAATAGCATTGCAAGGACCTAAGAAGAACACAGTCTTTAGGGCAACATCATGGTTGTATGTAATGGTTTTAACCGATATGTTTGTGATTTTTGTCTGCTGCCCAGCGTGGATTGTCTTTCAGAACATGACTTTATCATAACATTAGCTGGTGTTTCTGGTCACTAAATCTCAAATTGTAAATAATTCAAAAATCATAATACACCCAAGTCAAATAATCCAGAGGCAAAGCACAAAAAGAGTTGTTATAAAGGGGCAATAAGGTGAAAATGTTATTATACCAGCTACCTGTTACATCCACCTGTCCTCCATCTCCTGCTGGACTACAGCCGCCTTTCAGTAGCAAATGAGAGAGAATGAAAGACTGAGGCATTCGAAACAAGAGTTATTCAAAGCCAAAGCATTATCTCAAACAAGCTTAGCTTCAGCTGGTTTGAGGGATGCAGCCCCTGCATCAAGGTGACAACAGGAAGCGAAGAAAGAGAAGTTAATAAAATGGCAAAATATACCTGTCACGCCTTCTTTTTTAAAAAAAATCACAAGCCATTAATGTTTAACTGCTTTGCATTAACTTACAAAAGAGACTATTTTAAGAGAGGCGAGGTAAAATGAAATATGAAGCGAAGTGAAAACAGGTAACATCTCTGTAAAGATATAAAGCCTTGGAGAATTATGCAACACCATATTGAGATTGAATAAAAGGGAAAAAGGAGACAGTCAGTCGCCTCTCACCTGGGCTGCCAGGTGTTCCTTGAACTCCAGGATAGCCTGGAAGGCCATCATCACCAGGTAAACCACGTTGACCTTTAAGGCCCACAACGACTGCACCTGATTCTCCCCTTAGTCCTGCTGCACCGGGTCGACCAGGGGCACCTGGGTAACCTTTGTCTCCAGGTTCTCCTCTGGGACTTTCTCCCTGTTGACACCAACCAACACAATCAATATACTGTTGATATACTGGTGATTTGTCATGAAAGGAAATTCACAAAGAGAGGAGACCACTTACCCCATCATCATTTCCCACCTATCTTGTACCAAATGTATAACACTATTGATTATATAAAAGTGGATATTGTCACAACATTGTTTTCACATTGAAGTGTCAATGTTATGGTTGGTTTGGTCAGGAATAGTACGACAACCACTTGGAGTAAAGCTGAGTGTCCCAACCATTTCCATATTATTGTCCATTATTTTCAGCTAACTATTTGAACTGATAAGTCATTACTTTTAGCTATTTATTTCAACTAATTTATCTTTTTACTTTGAGCTACCTGTTTAGAGTTCTATACTCGCTTGCTAACTAGTTTTCACACATTCTGACATAATTGTAACAGGTACATTATTGTTCAGTTATTACCACTGCCTTAATATATGGAGATATTCTTTAAATTAAATCTTAATTAATTTTTATTCAAATTAGTTAAGCTATCGTTCCACGTACCCCCTGGCAAATGCAGAAGTACTCCCCGGGGTACAAGTACCTCTGGTTGGGAATCACTGGATTAAACTACCCAACAGTATATAAAGCAGTTAAAATGATCGCAACCCTAAATATATACAGAACAGAGTAAAATGCATACATACACATTAATGCAGCAGTAATATTTATAAAAAATAATCAAAAATAATATTGAAACACTGACCGGGACTTTTTCTGCTACTTTTTCTGGGTACTTTTACCCATTTACCCCTTTTATACTTCAAGTAAGTTTTGCTGATAATACTTGCATATAGTTCTTTTTTTTAAGTAAGGTTTGAATTCAGGACTTTTATTTGTAGTGAAGTACTAGCACAGTGTGGTATTGCTACTTTTACTTAAGTAAAGGATCTGAATACTTTTTCCTACCGCTGCCCTAATGCACAAAGACACTGAAATGAACAGGATATGACAAGTGTGTTCAATATGAAACTGAATATATATCCATCTGTATATAAATAAGGAGACTCACTGGAGAACCTTGAATCCCAGGGGAACCAGACAAACCACTTGGGCCTGGAGCACCCGGTGCTCCTGGCTCGGCATCTCGCCCGGGATCTCCTGGGTCTCCAGAATGTCCTGAAGTCACCATACACACATGCATTGACGTAATCATTCAATCGTGCATCAACACACACATATAACCACAGATGTGGACACAGTATGCAAACGCACAACAAAGATCACTGTTTGATTTCTGGCCCACTTGTACACCCTGGTGCTGATCTGAAATAAGATGAAATAACAGGTACACTGCACCTTTCTGTGTGGCCACAGTCGTGTCCCCTTTTTGACCTTTTTGGCCTGGCACACCACTAAGTCCAGGGAATCCCTGCAAGATAAAAAAAAATCCTTAGGAAACAGAAACAGCTTAAAAAGACAAAATGAATGAATGAAGATGATATGACTCGTTTATCCTTACAGGTAAGCCTTCTTCTCCTTTGGGACCTGGGTCTCCTACATCACCCTCCTGACCAAACTCTCCTCTCATCCCAGCATCACCAAGGTCACCAGCAGGGCCAGGTGGTCCCCGAGGAGAGTTGGTAACGGTGCATTCACATTCACCATGATCACCTAAATGAACGCACAATGGCACCCACAGGTCAGCAACATCAAGTGTTACTGTGTATATTATGAATTTAACTGATTCTTTACATGGGGCAAATTAAATGGAGGCGTTAATGGAGCCCTTCAGAAAACTGTAACTCTCTGTGTTATTATCCATCATGATGTCAACAATCTTCTTTATCATGAACGGTATGCCTACAGCACCTTTCACTCCTTTAGAGCCTGCACTGCCAGGCCTTCCACTGCCACCGGGAGCCCCCTTGAAGTACTCAGCCCCTAGATGCATACAGAAATTCAGTAAAGGTAAAATGAATAAACAAGAAAAGAAAGATAAAATATTTAAAACTTTAGTGTCACTCACATGTTCCTTTGGGCCCTGGAGGGCCCCTGGCCCCTGGGCGCCCACTTGAGCCTGGGGGTCCTGCACTGACAGCAGGGCGTCCTGGTTCCCCTTGTTGGCCCTTCTCTCCTTGCTCCCCCTTTACACCAA
This sequence comes from Micropterus dolomieu, assembly GCF_021292245.1. Lineage (NCBI taxonomy): Eukaryota > Metazoa > Chordata > Actinopteri > Centrarchiformes > Centrarchidae > Micropterus > Micropterus dolomieu. Next base: position 16,792,835 of record NC_060156.1, on the reverse strand, counting down.
ATGGCCCAGTGAAATCAAACACTGGCAGAAGCAAAAGGAAATGAAAAGGATTTTGTTATTTTTAGCATTTAAAATTCATGAACGGATCAGTTTATTAAAAGGTTTAACTTAAATTGGAGAACAGTGTTGAGACTGATTGAAGTTGAGAACTTCAACACTTCATGAGGACTGAGTTTCCATTGCTCACAACTGCTGATGCAGCTATGTTGTGACCATGTTATGATGTGTCTCATGCAAATCTAAATGTTAATTGTAAATGTAAATGTAAAATGTGTATTCTGTCAAAAAAAAAATCAAGATACTGTATGTTGTTTTTATTTTGTAAAGTCACAAAGGGAAATATGAAGACTAATTGATGGTTCGTATAGAAATATCTGCAAAGAACCTCATGTAGGCAAGATATCTGGGTCTTGGTTGTGTTACTTGAATTTTGATAGACTAGTAGAATAATAAGATGGCTGGTCACACTAGCTGTAAACACAACACACACTGTTGTATCTTTTTTGAATCAAGAGTCTAAGGACAGATGGTGTCGTATGTTGTAGATATAGTAATGTACACAGATACATATATAAATATGTTTTAGTATAATGCAACACACCATGGGTGTATTTCAATTATCCTGTGCAATTACCCATCATTTCTGTAAGTGAAAGGTGTATAGCTTCTTGTTTTTATTTATTAGTCAGTCACTCTTTTTCTCTACTTTCACACTTGAGTTGTAGTAACAAGTAACATAACAATCATTATGTCCCTTCATATTATGAGTCTACTTTTGTTAGTACATTTACTACTGTGTCCAGCATCTATTGCATGTCGGTCTGTCCTGGAGGAAGGATCCCTCATCTGTTTTTCTTCTTGAGGTTTTCCCCGCAAGTATTTCTTTTACTTAGTGATTTTGCAATGTATAAATAAAATGACTTTAAAAAAGTATGCAGCAGTACATTGTCTACACTGTGTTCATTCTTTGACAGCTCTTTTGATAAGACTATTTGAGTGGGTGGATGGATCTCTTTGCATAGTTTACAGACCTAGTTGTTGTTCAGAGGCGGGGCGTCCCGGGGGTCCAGGAAAACCTTGGTCTCCAACAGGGCCTCTCTCTCCTTGCGGACCCTGCTCACCAAGAGGACCGGAAGGACCAGCTTATCAAGTCAAAGCAAAATTAAAAGAAACAATTATTAGAATCTGAGCAACAACTTACTTATCATATGCTCACACATCAGTGACACTTCTTCTAACTGCTTTAATTCATTCTTATGTAGCTGTGAAACAGATTATAAATGAAGGATTATAATGAGTTTCTAACTGTTTCCTCATTTGAATTTACTGTAATAACAACAACAACACTTATAGTTCCATTAGTTTAATACTACTGCAAATTAGATTATCTTCCGCTTCTTTGAGTAATAATTGGAAGATTTTTTTCCTCACACTAGTGTTAGAGTTCACTGCCACATTTCTTTTTAAACCTATATGACATGGATCCCTTAACATACCCCCCACTCAATCACTTTTCAGTTATTAATTACTGTCGGTTCAACCTATTGCCAACCTTCACCAAATGGTGTGCTTTGTCCTGCATGATGATAGAAGCTCTTTTGTTCCGAAGGTACACGGAGGGGCGCGCTTTGGATTTTTATAAACCTCATCCGGTACATATTCATTTTGTGTCTCTTGAACACCTGACCTTTAGCTCTGACATATCTGCGCAGTCTGTTTAAAGCTGAACTTCAGTAATATCGCTAATGAATACACTTCACTTCACGTCAGCAACAATGTTGTCAGAGTGCATGTTAACATTAGTCAGGCAGTGGGTATCATCTTAAAACTCTTTCAATTTTCTTTGTGCTGATTATTTGACTGTTATCTGGTGTTAACCAACTTACCTTCTGAAGACCAAGGCCAAGGGGATTGTGATGAAATCAGATCTCCAGGGTCACCTCTGACTCCCTAAAACACAAAATGTAATATTGGTCATAACCCCAATGCTGTTTAAATCATCTTATTCAGACTGTCTGAGGCTATACGTTAAATGATCAGGCTGTACCAGCCTCTCAGCCCTGATGCTTTTGTCTATCACCTATTTGTTCTCACTGTGTCTGTGTGTGGGTATGTTTGTGTGTGGCATCCCTGGCTTCCTCCCTAGGCTCTAATCATCAAATCACCTGTGGCTCCTCCACACACCAGAAGGCTATTCCATAATCAAAACATGCAATATTTAAACACCGGCTCAACACTCATTTCCTTGCCAGGTTATCTGTTTACACTAGTGGTACACATATCATGGCTGCAACTTGAAAACAGTTACATAAATTTTTGCTTTGCTTCTTTGCACTATTCCTGACTCCTGAGCACTCTGTTTTCTGCCGCCTGCCCAGCTCATGGTGCTTTCCTGCCCACTTGAAAAGACTCTCAGCCTGGATTTCATCTCTGCACTTTTTTTGAGTCCGTCAATAAACCCCTGTTTTCTCCTTCTACTCTAGTCCCAGTGTCTGCAGTTGAGTCCTCATTTCCTTCAGTCCGTAACAATATGATGTTGACAAGTGATTGTGTGTTTTTCATGGCTGCAAATTTAAAACTTCGACCCCAATAGCTATTCAGGCTTCTCTGGATGGAGCATCATGCTGTTACTTTTAACATCTTTTACAATTAGAAGTTGAACAGTTTAAGAGTGAAACCGCATGATGGATGCTCCATTATATCTTAAAAAATGTTGAGTTTTCTTTACTGTTTTAAAGAATGACAGTTTGTACGAATACTCATTTTAAGTTAAATATTGAGTGAAATATTCAAACCCTGCATGCCGTTTTGCAACCCTTACATTAAATAGAGATTAGAGCCTGACCGATTGGCCGATATAATCGGTCGATATGAGCTTATTTTATTTAATCGGCATCAGCCGTTTATAACCGCAGACTGTTAAAAAAGAAAACTAGATTCATGTCATGGGTGTTGCATAGTTTGCCCACCAGAGGGCGCGCTGCAGCTGTAAACTATACTGCCTCACCACAAAAACCACAGAAGAAAATCAGCATTGCAATCAGCTTACCGCATTCTACCGCCAGTCTGCAGCATGCAGAAACAGGCAGAGGGCTGTGTTAGAGGTGAGTCAGTCTTTTGTCACGTTAATTACATGACTTAAATAATTATAATAAAAACAGCCACAATCACTTCTCCTCTCATGAAAACATTCATGACTTGCTAACCCTCCCATTTTTCACTGCACTCTCCCAGCTTCCTCACAGCTCACCGCAGTTTAAAGAGGTGGTATTATGATTTTTTTGGCTTTTCCACTCTCCTTTATTGAGTTATATATCTTTTTTTGTGCATGTAACAGGTTTTCAAAGTGAAAAAGCCAAAAGTCCAGGCTAAAGGGAGTTCCCATATCCCACAGACAGCACTGCTCTGAACCACTTGAAACAGCTCGTTTGTAGTCCAGCCCTTCACTTCAGGTCAGGCACGCCATCAAACCAGCTAGTCTGAGCTGAGGCTCTTTAGCTGGACTGGCCTTTGTTTGGTTTTCCATTGTAGAAATGTTGTACCTGCTTCCAGGTACATTTTTTCGTATCACCTCACCTCATCGAGGTTCCAAGCCAGCTGAGGGATACTAAAATGTAGCGTGAAAACAGACTGCTGATTGGTCAGAGAGAATCGTCACTATTCACTGCATCATCATCGCGTGCACCAGACAGAGGCCAGCAACAGAAAGTTTTATATTTTACAGTTTTCGTACGTAATTTCATCACTAAATCCACTTCTGAGAAGTTTTGAGGTGAGAAATCAGCTGTGTAGATTTCGAATATTGACAGTTTTAGGAGAAGTGATGGCGGAACAAAAATGTGCTTGAATATTTTCGGAGTTGAGGAGCTCCGCAAGTGTCTGCGGGGGAAGCCTGCACCAACCCGCGGGAGGAGCGTGTGAGGCCGGCCAGCCGCCCGCTCACAGAGCCCTCTGCTCCCGCCGTCACACAGACCGCTGCAGCAACAACGGCAGAGGAAAACACGACTGGAAGGTTTTCATACTGCTTATCTGTCTTTACATCCTGAGTAATGTTGAAACATTTTAACTTAAAAAAGAGAAAGCTGTGTGGATCGCTGGTGTGTGTGTCGCATTGAACGTTACGTCGCGGCAGTTGTGTGCGGCGTCGCTATGACGACAAGCTACGTACTATCTCTGGTACTATCTGCAATGGAAAACGGAGCAGGGCCGAGTAGAGTCGAGTCTATTGATTTGTGCTATGGTAGCATTTTTCAGCAAGGCAGCATAGATCGTCAGAACACCGGCAACAGTTCAACGTTTAGTCCTAAAAGACGATAAAAAGCTTCAGCTGAGTTTATTGCTTTGATTTAGGGCGATAGGAGGTCAGTCACAGTTCCTTCCACGGTTCCTGATGCCCAGTCAGCATTTACACTCTGACTCACAGGTCAGTTTGGTGAAAACAGTCAGCAAGTTTAACCCTACTTAGATTTTCAATAAAGTGTGAGTTCATGCCAGGCATGTGCTTGAACATTTAATTCAGTCAGATGCAAAGTCAATGTTAAAAAGGTTTAACCCTAACCCTAATTATTATACCACTTGCAGACTTTTACTATCCAGTTAAAGTCTGAGTAACTTCTTCACATGTTGTCCCAGTCACACAGACTTTGGTGTAATGCTGTGTGACACTGAGCAGTGCCATTATATATATTAACTGTATTTGTTGAGGAAGGTCAGATTTCTGTCCCTGTTCACTAACCTCTTTCTTTCTTTTTACATTAGCCTCTCAAATATTAAACAAAATAACCATATAAATGTATCACGTGTGATAATATGTAGTTATATTATGTTGTAACTTTACAGTAATCCATGATAAGGTTTGTACTGGAGTCATTACAAAGGTTACTCTTATAGCAGTTTATAGCTCTCCCACCAACATTTAGTTTCGGTCTCTCTTGTGTCCTTGACGGACAGCATGTAGGCTAGCTTAATTACAGCTGCTGGTTGGTGCCTCTTTACCTGCTCACCCTAATAGCTTTACTCTGTTAACCTGTGACTTTTTCTTTGGTCACGTTCACAGTTATGCAGGTACATTTGTTATCGGAATTTACATGGAAAACGTTTTCCATCCAAGGCATTGGTGTATCAGAGTATCTCCTTTTAATGACCTCTGGTAGGCAGAGCTGTAGTTGTGCAGCTATATAAGTATGTAACTTGTAGCTGTACAGTATAGTGTTGTTTAGTCATTGAGCATCTATTATCTAAAAACTCTTCAATGGGAAAGCATGCAGCCTGTGGATCAAATGTAGACCTAATGATTGTAAGCTAAGGGTACTATTAGCAACCAAAATTTAAATCCACTATCATATTTCACACTCCAGCATGAATAATTCACTGGCACACGCATGTGTTCACAAAGTTCACAGGCCCGCAGTAGATCAAACTGACCCTAGCAGGCCGGTTTATTCCCCATGTAGGTCAGTGATTCCTCTGCCGTGCAAGAGTCAACGGGAAACGGAGTGAGTGGTGCAGCGGAAAGAGAAGTCCAGCCGACAGGGGAGTGAGTTCAGGCTCCCATACTATTGGACAGAATAAATAGATTAAACCTCACACTCTCCTCGAGTCACTCTTTGGGAAGCTTGCCAACGCCGAGACAGAGGAGTAGCAGCACTAACCATAAACAGAAGGCAGAGGGGTGCAGGGCTTGAGCTCGTGTTGTTTACTCCCAATTTCACCAAAACATTTGTAGGACATTTCAGTGTTGCCTTATACTGTTTTCCTACACCAGTGTTTCCATACAAAAATGGAAACTATTTCATAATTTGGAGAAACGATCAAAAAGACCACTGTCTCAGGGCACGCCACAGGCATGAGTCATAACTAACCCCTAACTGTGATGACTAACACATGACTCGCTATGGTCGGATTTCTTGTTTTGTTTGTGGTCTTTACCTTGTGAAGACTATTTTCAGAGAATATAGCATTGTATAACTGCTACTCTGTCACGCTGCAGGGAATGGCATTTACCCTGGAGGAGCGCCTACAACTGGGCATCCACGGCCTGCTGCCCCCCTGCTTCCTCTCCCAGGACGTACAAGTGCTGCGTGTCATGAAGAGCTATGAAACGCGCACCAATCCTCTGGACAAGTGAGAGAACAGACTCATGTTAAGACTCATGTGTTGTTTAAGATAGTCACACTACACAACTTCAAAAGAAATTAGCTCAGCCCACTGAACATGCCTCTTTTTTTAAGACTTGTAAAGCAGCGTCCAGCGGGCTAGTAATTAAGACACATATATAACGACAGAATCCCTGGCTTGATTCTTGCCTTGGCCGTTTGTTGCATCTCATATCTCATCTCTCTCTCTCTCTCTCTCTCTCTCTCTCTCTCTCTCTCTCTCTCTCTCTCTCTCTCTCTCTCTCTCTCTCTCATATTATATTTACTGTCTATATTTACTGTCTAAGGAGTCTAATGAATGCTAAGACAATATTATAATATTGTAAAGTCCTTGAACATCCATGCGTCACACTAGAAAACAAAAACCTGCAGTCATGATAGCAACTCTGTGAGGCTGTAGCTAGGCACAGTGGCATTTTGCACTAAATGCTAACATCAGCATGCCACTATGCGCACAGGTATAATGTTTATGTCTTAGTTTAGTGTGTCAGCATGCTAACATTTACAAGCACAACTGAGGCTGATGGAAATGTCAATAGGTTTGCAGGTATTTAGTCATAAACCAAAGTAATGTATTGGTTCAAATGAAATGTTGATGATCTGATGATGACGCTAGATGAAAAGCTGAGGGGACTAAAGTTATTACAATTCATCATATGGGAACCATGAATGTCTGCACAAAATGCAATTGCAATCCATTCAATAGCTGTCAATTTATTTCAGTCTGGGCTAAAGTAGTGGACTGACCGACATTACATTACATTTATCCATTTGCCTGACGCTTTTATCCACTTACAATTGCTATTTATGTCAGAGATTGCACGCCTCTGGAGCAACTAGTGGTTAAGTGTCTTGCTCAGGGACACAATGGTGGATGTGTCAAAGTGGGAAGTGAACCCGGGTCTCTCACACCAAAGGCATGTGTCTTATCCATTGCGCCATCACCGCCATCCCTAGAGCTAGGGAGAGCAAGAGTCTTTCAGCTCACTAAAACAGAAATTGCGATGTGAGTTTTTGATAGCTTTTTCTGTCTCCGGCTCAGGTACATCCTGCTGATGACGCTGCAGGACAGGAATGAGAAGTTGTTCTACCGTTTGCTGACTTCCAACATCGAGGAGTTCATGCCCATTGTGTACACTCCCACTGTCGGCCTGGCCTGTCAACAGTATGGACTCGCCTTCAGGAGACCTCGGTGAGATTTATCACATCTACACTGTAGCTGTACAGTGCAGTTTCATTCACACGTCACTATTTGCTCAGATATTATTTCATTCTTACATTTGGGTTAACCCTAATATTCTCTATGAAGGACCATGTTTTACACGTTTTGACCCAGGACCAACAAATCATGTATACTTCAGTCTGGTTTCCACAAATTTCACTTAATAAAACTTGCTGAGACTTAAAAGTGGCCTGAGTTCATTAATCCGTCACAAAGATCACTGAGTACTGATTTGGTTTAATCTGAATTGCATTGTGGTTGTCATGCCAAGACAGAGAACAGATTGAATAACTTGTGAACATTTTATTATTTGTCTAATTAACATTAATGTGTCATTGTTGACCCTTTTGTTTACACCATCAGAATCAGAATTTTAAACTTCCTGTCAACACAAACATGGCAGCTCTTTCTCTCGGGGCGTCCTGGCAAGGAGTTAAAGGGATGGTTTGGGAGTTTTTAAATGGGCTGAATGAGGTACTTATCCATAGTCAGTGTATCACCTGCAGTAGATGGCAGTCAATGCGTCCCAAGTTTGGAGAAGCAGAGAGATGTACCAGCACTGAAACTAAGCAACCTACTGCCTCATAAAAGAAGGCTAACAGAAAAATATTTTCTATCTATAATATATATAATTTTTCTGACCTTAATCTGACAGCAACATACAAAAGAGCGATGGTGCTGACAATATAGCTCACAATACGCAAACACTGTGTGTAAGCAGGCAGCACAAATAGCTAAGAGGCCTAAAAGAGCAGCTCCTCAGTGTTTATATACCCCCAGATGGATCGTGATTGGCTGCAGGTCCCCAGATTCAGCAGCCAATAGCATGAAGGAGGAGGGGGGCTGAGGCTAACAGAGCCTGAGGAGCAACAGAGCACATTTTAATGTATTTTATCAGTTACACTTTCACCTGTGGGGGAATGCAACAATACTGCTGCCTTATAAGGGAAACCTACTTGTTTACAGAGGACTCTTCATCACCATCCATGATAGAGGCCACATCTCCACCTTGCTGAACTCCTGGCCTGAAGAAGACATAAAGGTACACACACACACACACACACACAGCTACTTACTACTGAGAAATGAATATCCTATATGTTGCTGATGTGTGTTCTCTGTGTAGGCCATCGTGGTGACGGACGGGGAGCGCATCCTCGGCCTGGGTGACCTGGGAAGTTATGGTATGGGCATTCCTGTCGGGAAGCTGGCGCTCTACACAGCCTGTGGTGGTGTTCAACCACAGCAGTGTCTCCCCGTGCTGCTGGACGTCGGCACTAACAACCAGGTGTGTGTGATCAAGAGCTGCGGGAAGGCTGTAGTGAAGGTTTAATGAGCACTTCATGTTAGTTGTTAGTTTAGAGAATTGATTGACTGAAGGATTTTTTGACCAGGCGCTGCTCAATGACCCCCTGTACATTGGCGTGAAGCACAAGAGAATCAGAGGGAAGGAGTACGACGAGCTGATTGACGAGTTCATGCAGGCAGTGACCGACAAGTGAGTGGAAACACAACAAAAGACCAACGAGTGTTCGAGGGATCCTGATGTCTGACTGGTAGCTCTATCGTCCCGCAGGTATGGGATGAACTGCCTGATACAGTTTGAGGATTTTGCCAACAGCAACGCCTTCCGCATCCTCAACAAATACAGGAATCGATACTGTACCTTCAACGACGATATCCAAGGTACTTAAACTCCATATTGCTTCATCAGACAGCAGGGGAGATAACTGCTGCTTTTTACATACTATATTTATGGAATTTATTTCGTATTAAATTAGAACAATCAAGAAACTTTCGCCTCCCACAGCCCAGAAATACCACATTCTTAGAAGGAAGAGAACATAAGTAAACATAAGATTAAAATTTTGAGAGAAAAAAAAGAAGTAAAACATTTTTTTTAGATCTCAGACACACAGAGCAAACAGAGTATTTTATAATCTCTTATCTATCCATCCTATTTCCCACTAGCTAAAGCCACAAATGACTCCCACTAAGAGTAAGAGTAAGTGAGCCTTGAATTTGAACATCAGTAATGGTACCAACCTGTGTTTGATCATAGATACACAGTTCATTCTGTTAGGAAATTTAAAAAAGGAGCCTTTATATTAACTTTTAATGTTTAGGTTTCTTAGTAGAATTTAGTTAACGCTTAAATGCTATAGAGAAGTTAAATCAATCAAAAGTGTAGAACATCAGGAAGGTCACTTCATTCCTGAGGCTTTGTCCATGTTTATTGCACTTTCTGAGCACAATGTAGTGAAAAAGATTGAGATGAAAGGAAATTTACTTGTTGTATATTTCTAAAAGAAAAATTCAACAAATGACAAAATTAAATTTTCTAAATGGATCCATTTAACCTCTGAAATAACCTGTATCGTCACGATGCAGTCTTTGTGCAAATGTCATTCAGTTTGTGTTTGAATTTCCGACACCAGTGGTTCCCAAAAGTGGTCTGGGGATAAATTTGAGGGCTCCTGAGATGATTAATAGAAAATGGAAGCAGATAAACTGTGAAACACAACAAAACTATATACACTGAAATCAATGCTTTTTTCTGATTTATTTTATGTCTTCAGGCCTCCATGTATTTACATAAAACAACGGGAAACATTTGATTGAACTGGTTACAACTGGCAGACACATGCAACCAGTGAACAGGGAGGTCACAAGTAGACATTTCTTTACCTTAAAGGATCACAAGCCAAACAACTGAAAACCACATATCTAAATTACAGTGCTCCCATTTTAAACCTGCTAATTTCATTGAATTATCGCAGTTCTCACAAGAGTTTTCTTTTTCTTTCAGGCACGGCCTCAGTAGCTGTTGCTGGGATCTTAGGCGCTCTGAAGATCACCAAGAACAAACTCTTAGACCACACCTTTGTGTTCCAGGGGGCGGGCGAGGTGAGAGGATTTGCTCACTAGGATTTTATTCTGTTTTGAATTAAAAACAACTGTCCGTAATCCCTAAGAGATTAGACTGGGCCTCAACTCTGATGACACAGGAAGGAAGGAAACTGTGATGTAGATGGAGAATGATCCTCATTGTCCTTTTTTTTTTTTTTCATTCTTCTCCCCAGGCTGCTCTGGGTATTGCTCACCTGCTTATAATGGCCATGGCCAAAGAGGGATTAACTAAAGAAGAAGCTGCAAAGAGAATCTGGATGGTTGACTCAAAAGGTCTCATTGTGAAGGTAATGTGTGTGTTTCAGTCGTCCCAGATATCCCCATGATTTTAAATCACCAAACAGCACCATATGAAGTTAAGACATTTTACACAAATTTAGGGAAGAGGCAATCTGAATCACGAGAAGCTGGAGTTTGCTCATGAGCATCCGCACCTGAAGACCTTGGAGGAGGTGGTGAACACCATCAAACCCACCGCAATCATAGGTGAGTCCACCTGCACGGTCACTGCAGTAAAGTGTACGTTCAATCATCCTGAAATATCCCTCAAAGAACATTTAACCCTTATTGTTTGTTTCATCCATCTGTGGTTCAGTCATTCCTGATCAGTTGTGGGAAAACAGAGAAGTCTATTAAAGGTGACCCCTCTCTCCCCCTCCAGCTTTGTTAAGAGCAATTATAACAACTTTATAATTAATTTGCTATAAATCAAATAATTCACTCTGTTAATTTAATCTAATGCCTTAAAGATTTTAGATGTGAATGCTGTAAATTTATACACCACCTGTATGATGAGCGGGAAGATATTTTTCAGACTGTTTAATAGTGTTTAATACTCACCATTGTGAGAACGTAACAGCACTGGTTCATGCTAACATCTTCTGTGCTTTAAGATTAAAGAGGAAATGATTGGAAATTAATTAAAAATAGAAGCGGATCCATAGTTGCCAGGTTAAAAACTTACAATTTGGAGATTGTAATTTGTTGCTTGACCCATGTGGTCTGAATCCTTAAAATATCAACTCCAATTGAAATTTAAGTCATTTCGGTTCTGTATCTGTGCAACATCTGATGGATTCTCCCTCTGCTCGGTTTCCTGAACATGAAGGGGTGGCTGCTATTGCAGGAGCGTTCACTGAGAAGATTATCAAAGACATGGCATCCTTCAATGAGAGGCCAATCATCTTTGCCCTGAGCAATCCTACCAGCAAGGCGGAGTGCACAGCAGAGCAGTGCTACAAGCTCACGGAGGTAATAATCACTACAATAAGGTATTTAGAATAGAAAAGTTCCAGGTAAAAGGTGTGTGTGTGCGTGCGTGCGTGCTTGCGTGCGTGCGTTTCAGACATAGCAAAAACCGCTAAATGTATCCTACCTCATACAAACAAATTTATACATACATTGAAATTTTTTAAATGTTTTGAAATTATTTTGCTTTTTCCAAGGTTGTACTCATACATCGTGTGCTGACTTTTATGGCACATTACTTCCCCAAAACTTGTAACTTGATTATAGTTCATTTCATTTGGTAAATATGGCCAGACTTTGAGGTGGGTTTGCACACCAGTTTTATACATCAGCGGATCATCAGGATATTTGATAGCAAGGCCTAGTCAGCAACTGACCAGAGATTTCGAGGCTCAATAAGAATTTAACACTTGTGTTGTAAAAAACTGAACTAGTAATGAAGCCTTATGCAGCTTTGGAGCTTTCTGTCTATTTGAGCTGAAAAAGATTTGAAGCTTTGGGGCTTCAGACTCAGCAAACACAGCGACATCTGATGGCTTGTAAAACTTATAGCACCGTAACGCCTCACTGATATTATAGTCTCGTGTGTACAAAAAAAAGTCCAAGAAGCCTGCACCTTAAGTGCTGCATTAAATATAGATGTTGATGTGCAATTACCGATATTGTAGTAAAAGAATTATGCATTGTCGAAAAATCCTTGCTAAAAAATATTTTTGCTTACACAAAACATGATATACCTTTTTGGTGTAGTTTAGTGCCACTGTGGGCTCATGTTTTTAAACTTCACAGTTTATATATTGTTCTCATTATTCTCATACTTCTACTTTTCATCATAACAATTGCATGTAAAAACTAAACTCAGCATGGACACATGGTTAGCTTTCATGATCAGCTGTAGCCACTGTCCTGTAAATTGGTATAACAGCTTTTCTCGTCTGCAGAACTTCCCAGTAGACTTTTGCATTACTGGCCCCTGCAGGCACAGAAATGTTGCTCCACAGCACCCGAGTGGTAAAAAAAATCTCCACAGTTGAATCAAACCAACAAACAAAAAGAAACATTCCTTTCTGTTATCTTTACAGAAGGGACTCGCAGTTTCTCTTACATGTTTTCTCTCTATCCTCCTCTTCCTCTCTGTTGTCAGGGCCGGGGCATCTTTGCTAGCGGAAGTCCGTTTGACAAGGTGACGCTGGCTGATGGACGCACCTTCCACCCCGGCCAGGGAAACAACGCCTACGTCTTCCCTGGAGTTGCTTTGGGTGTCATTGCCTGTGGAGTGCGCCACATATCTGATGACGTCTTCCTCACCACAGCAGAGGTATTGTCTTCACTTACCACATATTAATGATACATTAACATGTATTTTTGATTTTATTTATGATAAAAAATACTGTTTGTTTTGTAAAATGGTAATGAAGGGTAAAGTTCAATCAACCATTATAGTATTTTAATGTCTCATCGCTGTCTCAGTCTGTTCTGCGCTTTGTTTCTTCTCCAGGCAATAGCTGACATGGTAACAGAGGAGCACCTGGCTGAGGGAAGACTCTATCCTCCCCTCAACACCATAAGAGAGGTGTCGTTCAAGATCGCAGTGAAGGTGGGTGATCTTTCCTCACAGCGAGATATGTAACCTCAGTCATTAGTTTCATATACACTGCTCAAAAAAATAAAGGGAACACTTAAACAACACAATGTAACTTCAAGTCAATCACACTCCTGTGAAATCAAACTGTCCACTTAGGAAGCAACACTGATTGACAATCAATTTCACATGCTGTTGTACAAATGGAATAGACAACAGGTGGAAATTATAGGCAATTAGCAAGACACCCCAAATAAATGAGTGGTTCTGCAGGTGGGGACCACAGACCACTTCTCAGTTCTTATGCTTCCTGGCTGATGTTTTGGTCACTTTTGAATGCTGGCGGTGCTTTCACTCTAGTGGTAGCATGAGACGGAGTCTACAACCCACACAAGTGGCTCAGGTAGTGCAGCTCATCCAGGATGGCACATCAATGCGAGCTGTGACAAGAAGCTTTGCTGTGTCTGTCAGCGTAGTGTCCAGAGCATGGAGGCGCTACCAGGAGACAGGCCAGTACATCAGGAGACGTAGAGGAGGCCGTAGGAGGGCAACAACCCAGCAGCAGGACCACTACCTCCGCCTATGTGCAAGGAGGAGCAGGAGGAGCACTGCCAGAGCCCTGCAAAATGACCTCCAGTAGGCCACAAATGTGCATGTGTCTGCTCAAACGGTCAGAAACAGACTCCATGAGGGTGGTATGAGCGCCCGACATCCACAGTTGGGGGTTGTGGTTACAGCCCAACACCGTGCAGGACGTTTGCCATTTGCCAGAGAACACCAAGATTGGCAAATTCGCCACTGGCGCCCTGTGCTCTTCACAGATGAAAGCAGATTCACACTGAGCACATGTGACAGACGTGAGAGAGTCTGGAGACGCCATAGAGAACGTTCTGCTGCCTGCAACATCCTCCAGCACGACCGGTTTGGTGTGGGGTGGCATTTCTTTGGGGGGCCGCACAGCCCTCCATGTGCTCGCCAGAGGTAGCCTGACTGCCATTAGGTACCGAGATGAGATCCTCAGACCCCTTGTGAGACCATATGCTGGTGCGGTTGGCCCTGGGTTCCTCCCTAATGCAAGGCAATGCTAGACCTCATGTGACTGGAGTGTGTCAGCGATTCCTGCAAGAGGAAGGCATTGATGCTATGGACTGGCCCGCCCGTTCCCCTGACCTGAATCCAATTGAGCACATATGGGACATCATGTCTCGCTCCATCCAGCAACACCACGTTGAGGCCACACACACTACTGAGCCTCATTTTGACTTGTTTTAAGGACATTACATCAAAGTTGGATCGGCCTGTAGTGTGGTTTTCCACTTTGATTTTGAGTGTGACTCCAAATCCAGACCTCCATGGGTTGATAGATTTGATTTCCATTGATCATTTTTGTGTGATTTCGTTGTCAGCACATTCAACTATGTAAAGAAAGGAGTATTTAATGAGATTATTTCATTCATTCAGATCTAGGATGTGTTATTTTAGTGTTGCCTTTATCTTTTTGAGCAGTGTATATATGGAGGTATATTGTAGCTTGATAATTTGCATGTGGAGCTAAGATCAACTAGATCTTATAAATTATGTCTCTTAAAGTGTAGCTGTTTGTATTTACATAAAATAAATGTCTCAACAGTGATGCCTCCAGCTAGAATTGAGTTTCGTTCAATGTGTTTTTCTTCTCATTTATGTATTTTTACTCCTAAATTAAATTTGATGTAGATAAAGATCTGCTTAAACATATTAAAGATGATTTGTCGTTTAAAGAGATTCTATTAATTGCATTTTGCAGTCCATGAGGAAACATTTTAATTCAAACTTTGTTAAAACCACTGAAAACTTTCATTCTTAAAAGCAACATTAAAGGGGCTATATGTAATCACTTTTACTTCCTTATTGTCAATAGGCTGTAGCCTCACTTAGAAATGAAGCACACGCCTGCTTTCTCTGTTGCTTGGAACGGCCACTGTTCTGCTTTTACATCAGAAACGCTGACGCAGAGCAGTTGCTAATGTTATCCGGTGCATTGCAAAATATAATATATAACGTTATTGCTTTCCAAATTACTTTACCAGTTAACGCGATCCACATTAGTATCCTGTGTTCCACCGGTATTATGTCAAAGTGCTTATTTTAGCCCACAACAAATGATGTAACGGTACAAAGCAAATGTGGAGCGATTTGTTTATACTAGCCTTGATGCAAGGCAGGGGCAGCCAGCTACTTTATCACAGATCTGCCACTGTTTGCTTCATAGAATTCAATATAGATTTACTGTGGTTTTACCGATACTCAGGTACACAGCTTCTCCACCGTCACTGACTAACGTGACCCACATAATATACGATACTGCAACAAAATGCCGTAGGACAACAATACAGAGGAAGACCCATTCACTACAGTAATGTTACTTGCAGTCTGCAGTGTTATAAAGTGTGTCAGCAACCTCGTTATAATATTCAGTCCAGCTCACTAACCGCTTCATCATCGTCCAATACATTTAGCTGTGCTCACATTGCTGAGCCTCCAGTGAAAGATACAAAAACAGTAAAAGAGCCTGAACATGTTTGGAGAAAAGCCACAGTCGGCATGCCAGGGTTTCCGCATTTATTGCGGGATCTCTGTATGAAAGCAGTTGTGTTTCGGATTATGCTCGCTCATGAGTTCAAGTGAGCACGCGTACAAGCAGACACCTGGTTGAAATCTTAAAACCACACCACAAGTGGCTGCTGAAAACTACATAATGCCCCTTTAAATATTCATAAGTAACAGTCAGATATCTTTACATAGTTGAACGTTCACAAACTCAGATGTGTGGATGTGGTTTGATCGATTTAATTGAAAGCAAACAAACAGCATAGTCATCAAGTTCTGATTCAGTTGTTGCTAAATCCTGATTGGTGCACATAATTACGTGACATTAACTTTTTCTATATTAGCCCCACCCACTTTAAACAAGTGAGAAGAGCACAGAGAAAAAAAAACTCTCCTGTGAACAAACCAAAAACTGTCTGGACTTTGCCAGAAAACTTTGTGCTCATGTAGGATCCCACCACTTATAGTAAGCAGCTGGTTGACAAAATAAGTTTCCAGGGCTGAGCGTATCAAACTGTGTGAACCTTGTATGGTCAGCTCAGTGTTATTGTTCACTTCTCCAAATGTGTATTCTTCACTTCCTGTTTCCTTCTCTGCCAGATTGTCAACTATGCATACAAGAACAATATCGCTTCGCTGTACCCCGAGCCTAAAGACAAGGAGGCGTTTGTCTTGTCTCACATCTACAGCCCTGATTACGACTCCTTCATTCAGGACACATACAGCTGGCCACAAGAGGCCATGAAAGTCCAGGACGTGTGATCCTGACCACCTCTCTCTCTTTCTCACTTATCTCAATATGCTGCCGTGGCGTTGCGTTCAATTTCTGCATTGTCTCCGTTCAGAAATTTTGACAATGATTCTCTCCTTTTAGCTTTTGTTTGTTTGTTTCTTTCCTTTGTAGACATTAGTAAATCTCTGCTGCCCTCCCAGATGGACAGTGGTCATTATATATTTAAATTTGCCAAATAAATATTCTCTATTAGTGATAGACCGATTGGCCGATTAATCCAGCCGATATCTGCCAATTTGAAATATTTTCTTCGACTGATTCAGATAAAATTGTCATCTAAAACAGCATGTTACTGGCTAAGATAATCATATATATCGGATTGTACTCTGCATGGAAAAATTATACATGACTTTTCTTTGTTTTGATATTGGCGCTATATATATCGACCATGGGTCTCTAAATATCCTCATCGGCAATTGAAAAACACATATCGGTCGACCGCTATTCTCTGTGATTCTCTATGACTAAAGTTTTGAAATGTCAAGTGCAAGTTGTCTTTTTGTTCCTCTTTCAGTGCAGTACTTTATATTTTATCAATTTTCTGTACTTGATTAAGGTCTGACTGAGTGAAATATTCTATAGCCGCACAACAGCATATCAAATATCACAAGTACGATCTTACTTAACTATAACTACAATTAAACAACACTCCTTTCACTAGATTTTCGAGCTAAGATGTAGTATTCAGCACATGCGGTCCTCTGTTTTTTGTTTTCTTTGAGAGACGAATCAGAGCTGGTGCATAGAAGACAAAAAGCAGTGGCTCACAGTAATGCACAATGCTTTCTCTTGTCTTGACAAAAGTGAACAGAGGTAAAAAGATAAACATTTCACAGAAACTCTCAGTGCCTCTTACTGTGAGACCTCAGGACGTCACTGCTCCATATAATGAGTTTAAACTCTAGATTTGTTTGGTGGGTAGCTGAGATTGTTGTAGGAGCCACATCCGGCTCATCCCTGTAGCTGCTTCTTCATATTTTACACTCCTGTCAGTCTGCATGCATGTTTTAACCTTCACACAGGATTGAAAACGCTCCTGAATCTGCTTACCCTGTGAGAATCTGTCATTCGTGATGGGAGGCACTGCTGTTTTGTTTTTTAATGTGTTAAGAGAAGGGATTGTTGGAGATTCAGTGTCACCATCCGGATGTTTTTATATACAATAGGTGTGTTGTCCTTTATTTTTGTACAGGGCTCTGCCTGTTGTTGTATTCTTGCCAAAGCTACTGATGAACTGTGTCTTTTACTCCTATAGGTCATGATGCAAGCTTTAGTACTGACAGATATGTATGCTTGAATTTTTCAAAGGGAACATGAAACTTTGTAAATAAAATTCTTAACAAAATATGAGTGATTTTGGGTGGTTCCTGCATCCTGATAGCTGCATAAATAGTCCAGTGGTTACTGCCAGGGTGTACAAATAAATTTTACCTTCCCTGTCTAATCGTGAATTACATGGTTTGCTTGGGACGTGCTGCTCCCTGCTGGTAGACCCATGAAATGTTTTATTATTTAAAATGTGTTGGGTATGGCCTGAAAGTACTATATGATTCAATCTCTTTTTTTTCCTGACCCTGGTCTGACATGAAGCAGAACAAAATCAGGAAGCAGCTATAATAACTTTTATTTTGAGAATTCAACCAGCATCAACCTTTCCTGTTAGTTGTGCCTCAGTTCGGTCTTGTTCATCAAAGATTTCCTCTTCTTGCTCTTAAAATCTTGGAATCTCAAAATCAATGTCAAGTCACACTTTTTTATGTGTGACTTGACATGTCAAAACAGTAAACACAAAAGATTCCCACTCAGAAAACCCTCATTTACTTTCAGTAAACTGCTGCAGGTCTGCTCAGTACACATACTTTTATGTACTGCAGTCCTGATGTTGTGATTCATGGTTTGAGCGTGGCCCCTTAGTTACAATCACAGACTGGTTACAGCAAGGGAGACCTTAACCCTCTCATGCATGTCCATTTTGGGGTAATATATCATGGTTATGTACTCCAAGTAATTTGAGGACAGTGTCAGTAGCAACATTGTAACAGTGGTTACGCTCTTGTTTTCCAAATATTTATTGCTTGATGACCTCATCAATCCAAGATGGCGGATTATGATGCCATGTACTAAATGCCTCAGGCATATCTGTGAAAAACTTTTATTCATGTAGGTCAATCAAGGTAAAAAAAATAGTAGTGTATACAGTGAAGTGTTATTAACATGTTTATGTTTTATAAATTAAAATTTAGACTAAAATGTAGTTTTTATTAGGGGTGTGCCAATAAATCGATACAGCAATATATAGTTTTTTTCATTTTTCCATGACACTGTATCGATATTCCAGCCCATCATATCGATATATGCTTTACTTTCACGGTTAGCTCAATGCTAACATGTAATGGGAATCTCCATTGACATGCTAATGGATGTATATTATCGTGATCGCGATAATATAACCTTAACATAAACTACATATTTTGCTTCACATGCTTAACATCCAGAGTGACATATTTTGTAAATAGTTAAGATACATACGTTTCCTGTGCTCTGTGTGAAATAAAAAAGAGCTGCTAACTTCACTGGCTTGATCTGCTCCACACTGATAAACTACAGCAACCCCTAAGGGTCAGAACAAAAACTTCAAATTCCCAGTGACCTAAAAATACAGTTGTCAATAGGTGGAGAAAGGGCAGCACAACACTGAGTCACTGAATAGTTATCAATATAATGTGATGTACATATTAGACCTAGGTGGTATACAGAAATTTGTATTTTCAGTAAATTCAGTGAAGCAATGTTTGATATGAAAATTTCATAGTTGCTTTATAGTTCTGTCATTTTAATTTACAGACTGAAAAACGTGCTGCAGAATTGTGCTGTTTTCTAACAGTTGGATTTGCAACAAATAAATATAATAGAGAAAACTTAACCTTTTCACAGGCATTTTGTATTCATAGTTAGATATCGTGATGTATCATTTTCGGATTGTCTAGCAATATATCGATTATCGCAGAATTGCTGTATCGTGATATCGTGAGCCATGTATCGTATTGTATCGTCCACCCCTAGTTTTTATACACCAAAAATCAACTGTTGCAACAGTGGAGTCAGATTGCATATTACATACATACATATTACAGCAACTTTTGACTGCTTTGCGGCCTTTACACTAAATAAGAATAAGTACTGTACTCACATAATGTAAAGAAATCTGTTACATGTTAAATAACTGAAAAATTACAGAATTTTGAAATAAATGTAAATGGATTTGCATTTTATCCCAATTTTGATTAATAAAAAGAATCTTTACAAAATGTAGATAATGTTTTTGATAATTCATGCATGAGAGGGTTAAAGCTCCAGCATACAGTGATATTGAGGAGGGCCCTTTCATGTTTTAACACAATCCAACACCTGAGTAAGAACTGCCACTGATATAATAAAAGTGAATGCAGTGAGTGGTGCAGACCCTTCTCACTCCACATTTAGATTTGAAGAATGTATTCCTACAATTATGTGCAGCACACATGAAACCATGTTCCATTCCTGATCTACAATAAACTTTTTTAAATCTAAAAATCCTCAAATTCTTTCTCCATACTTTTACAGAAATGAAGCACACAAATAAAATGCATTCTACTTTGTATAATTTCTTATTCCATGGTTTTCTGACCAACATGTTTCAAAATTCGGCTGCATTTGTATCATAAATGCCATGGAGGCTAGTTTGTCAACCACAGCGCTGAACAGATGTGTTTTTCTAATCAAAATATTTCAACACAATTTGCTACGCAGGGGCTCACTCAGCAATGTGACCCCACCAAACCAGATATAAAATGAGATCTGCAACCAATCAGTCTGAGCAGCAGCTGGTACATCTTCAATTTTTTGTTTTCCTTTTCTTCAAACTACACAGCTGGATGACCAAAAGTTAATATCACAATGATTCCCTAGATTCACCCACAGACTCAATAACAATACATTGACAATAAATAAAAACAAACCTTATATTAAAGTTGGATAAAAAGATGAATAAATTGTATTTATTTGTTGTGCAAGCATCTTTGAGCTTATTCATGTGTATTAGTTAGTTAGTGTTTGTCTCATCAACATGAATATATAGAAGGCAGGTGAGACTGGGTGGAAGCATGCCACTAGCTGTCAAATGGGTGTTATTATTTATTGTCCTTTAAGTGGACAGCTCTCCAAAGCATCTGGGGAATAACTGGATTTTTTTTTTTCTAGTCTGTGACGGTTGGCCTGTTAATGTTGTTTGTATTTATTGTGACACTCTTTAAATGCCCTTTTAAAAAAAGGATTTTTAATCTTTACAAATACAGAGAAAATTGAAATTAATTTAACACACACTTCTAATGCTGCCATTGTTACAGTTTGGTTAATTGAAATGCGACAAAGACTTTAAGATCAGAAAAGGGTGTGATAAAAGATGCATCACCAGCTTATGATCCTGATTAGATCAAACACATTTGACAATAGCAGAAACTGGCAAACATGACAGCAACTCTTATAAATTATGACAAAGTCTCTTCATAGTCAGCCTCTGATCATTGGGACTAACAGAAATTTTCTCTTAGTATCAGACAGACTTGTTGACTTCAACTCTCACTCTCTTCACCAATCTGCATTTCCTATGATTAACATATGACAACAGGAAGTATTTGATCTTAAATTAACCCTCAAATGTCCATATAAAATTTAATTACAGTCGACAGTTGGAGAGTGGTAAAGGCTGAAAGGCAGATATGTCAGAGCAGTCATCAGGTAAAAATCAATTAAAACAATGTGAAAGGACAAAAAAGTTCCTCAAGAAGTTAAATTATGGTTGTCTTTAAAAAAAAACATGAATTAGAAAACTGAAAAATAATACTCTCTCAGCTCTCCTGGGCACTTTGGATAAATGTGCTATATAAATGCAGACCTTTTTTTAACCAAATACCTTTTGTCTGTTATGAGTTACAGTGAGGTTCATTTTGTGTACTGTAAACACCTAAAATAACATTTAAAACTATAAACCAAATTTGGCACACACATAGATGGGGTTTAACAGCAATGTAGTTTATTTATGTGGTAGTTTGTGGTTGCTGTAGCTGTGTTTGATTTGTCATTTTGTCTAGCCTGACATAAAAAACAAGATGTGGTCAACATGTTGCAACATGCCAGACCACAAGAACACATTTTTAACACTGAATATCTTAGAAATGAGTCTTCAAATACAGATGGGTGACAAATTAGAAGAAACACCAACAAGTGTCTTAGTATGTACTCACAAGGCCATTATAACAGCTTCAGTGCTTCTTGCCAAGTCTATGGAACTATTTTAGAAGAATGGAGACTTTTCCTCCACAAGACAGTCCCTCATTTATATAAACAACCTCTACTTTATCAGGTAACGTCACTGAGATCAAGATCTTTACTGCAAGAGAGACCAACTAAATAGATGTGAAGATGACAGTTTTAGATTAGATGATTTGGTCTTATTGGTGGTGGAGAGCACTGTCTTATAGGCTAGTCCAAAATCTTCCATAGGTGTGAAACTGGGTTGAGATCTGGTCAGTCAAGGCTGTGGCATCATTTCATACTCACCAAACCGTTCAGTGAGTCCTGGTGCATGGAGATGTCTGCTTTTGATTTGTGTCTGTACTCTTATTGTTGTGTCAATTTATGGTTACTTTGCTTTAGTTGTACTGAGCACTCCAAGCCTAGATTCACCCAGGGCACTCAGAGCACTCCCAAACTGCAGGGGGCAACTATGCAACAAAAGTTGGTGGAACCAACTTTTGGGGAAGTAGCTTTTGGGACTATATTTGCCTGCTCACCCACAGAGAGAGCATGGCATTGAAATGTTTGTAGAGAGTTCGGTTGGTTCTCTCATTTATTCCTGGAAAAGGATACTATGATTACAGCTCCTGATCATTCAAAGACGCAACTGGTAGAACAATTTATGATTGACTGTGTTTGGATATATTGAGTTTTAAATGTTCAGGTTCTGCTTGGATTGTAATTTGCAATTTAAAATAAGTAATGGGGATTTGTTATGTGAATGTTGAACTTGACAGAAGTAACATGTGCAAGAGTTTAATTACGGGATTGGTATCTTCTTGTTAAAATCCTAGGTTAAACTTAATGATTGTGTTTAGTTTGGTTTGAAGATTCAATAGCATTTATTTAATACTTCTGTGAGAAAGTGGTATTGTGATTTATGTGTGACTGATTCATGATTTATCTGTAACTAATTCATGTTTTGGTTTGTGTATTTGAAAGGTTATCAACCTATATCTACTGCCCCATCACTGATCTATCAAGTCACCTTCAAGAAACTATACCATATTATTCCATCACTGGTCTATCAAACCATCTCAAAGAAAATAAAGAATCAAGAAGTGAAAAGATTGAGTTGTCCTTTGCGTTCTTCAGAGAGAAAAGCAGTTTTCAAGTTTGGGCTGAGCTGTAATCAATTAAAAACACACAGAACTTGACACTTATTCAGGTTTTTAAGTTGTCCTCCATTTGTACACACATAAATATAAAACAGCGTATTTGAAAGAATCCCAAAACCAAACATGGCCAACTTAAGTAAAAGTACTGCACATAACAAAAAGATGGGTAGTAACAATCACTGTGTAACATTAACGTTTTGTGGGATTCAAAATTAAATATAGCAGGCAAGTAAACAGAGACTTGGCAAATCTTTTAGTAAAGACAGTATTAAAAGGGTATGTAGCTTTGAAGAACACTTCCATTGATGGATTCACACAATAAACTCCTCAATATTCACAGTAGTCACTGTTGGCTCTTTTTCTTCTCTGGGCAAATGTAAGACAAAAGTGTGTTTATCATGTTCTTAACAATGACTGGAGGCGGATGGAGGGCGTGAGGAAGGTGGTGCGCTAAACTCATTTGCCAGGCGTCCACCAGCAGAACGTTCAGTCCTTTGAACATGGCCCTAAGCACCTTGTCGAGCTGCAGGGAGTACCAGTCGCTGTTGTACAGGCTGACCTCTTGGTCCAGGGCCTGGAGGTTGGCTGAGCGGATCACAACGATCGTACCCGGCGCCCGGTCCAGAAGTCGCACCAGCGCCCGTCTAATGTGACGGAGTCGCCGTATGTACACCTCCACAGGAAAGGTGCTAAAATGAGCCCAAATGCTGAGGACCACGACTGTGTTGGGACCCCCGGAGAGGCCATCCAGCTCGTTTGAAATGTACCGCAACTCACTGGACATGACCGTGGAGAAGCGGATGGGTGGGCCATGGCAGCGGTACTTCAACAGAATATTATGGGTGCTGTCCACCGCCATGAAAGGCCCCACATTTTTAGGACTGTGCAGGTTGAACTCCTTTAATCCTGGGGAAGGAGTTATAAATTAAAGTTACAGAAGGAAAAATACATAAGGCAGTGAAAACAAAAGATGAGACCAAAAGATCAGCACTCACCTGGTACTAAAGCAATGAGGTACTCAAACCACTGCCTGACAGTAGAGTCTCCATACATGTTGATCACCTTATTCTTCAAACACTGAGTGATGGCAGATGATTCATTGAACTGGCGCATTGTAACGCCACCTAATGGCCTCCATGAGTCCTCGTAGTAATATCCAGAAGGTGCTAGCTTAATAGGTTCTGGCTTTATACTGCTGCTTTCTATCTCAACGTCATCTGATGCAAAGCAAAAAATGTTGCAGACAAAATTATTCCATTGGAATAAATCAAACCATGCACAGTGGTGTCATGATGCACAAACTATAACTGTTACTCTGCAGGTATACTGTACCTTTCCTGGGAGGCAGCACATAGATTCCATCGGGTCCTGAAGCGTGAATGCGAACTTTGATGTTTACACCACTAAGATAAAAGAAACATTATTAATGGTCAGTGTTAAACCTGAATGTTAAAAGGTTTATATTCTATATTTGTATTACTGACAATAAATCCTAAGAAAAAAGACCAAAAGCAACAATGTGTTACTGTGTATTCACATAGAACACAAAGTGTGAGTTGAAAGTATTCAACTTGAGCAAAAAATATGCGTGTATCACAAGGCGGAGTGTTGTGTGGTAGGGACAGAGCCTCTACTCGCAGACTGACAGCTACTGATTGACGGGAAGCTCTGGAGGAGAAAGGCGGGTGGCAGCGCTGGTGTTTCTGGACAAATAAACACCCAGACTCGCACCGGATTCTGCTCTATACGGAGCCGTTTACCGGCGGGAGGAGCTCAGAGTTAATTCCTTTTATTAAATTAACTTTTTAATTTTGGGGATTAAACAGCCTCTCGGGCTTCTCCACCTGTCTGCATTAGCTAGCCACTGAGTTTCCAACCTTTGTTGTCCTTATTGTAGTCGTCTGTGGGCACCAAGAGCTCTATGATACTACTTATATTTACATATTACACAGAAACCGGATAAAACAGGAGATTTCTTGGAAAAAAGTAAGCGAGGATGCTGAACTACCTTGTAAGTTCAGAAAATATGTGTCTGTTACTTGATTACAGCTATCATTGTACTTTACTATGAACCAGTTAGCATAGTGTAACTCCGATCCGAACGCCATTAAGAAAACAAGCATTTTAAAAGTTGTTTGCTTGTCATCTTGTGGAGAGAACTGACAAAGCAAGAATTCGGCCTCTTTCTCCTGTCCAACATCCCTAGACAATCGGAGGCATTCAGCCCTAAACCTAGTTCCTACTGAAGACATGAACAGGCCACTAGAGTGGCAGTGTTACAGAGGAATAAGCTATGAGCTTTGGTTAAACAAACAATACTTATTAGTAGGGGTGTGACAATACACTTAGCTCACGAGACTGGACGATACACAATATTGGGTTCACGAGAACAAGATGATATTTTAAGACTAAATCTTCAGTGACAAAATATATGACTAGAAAAGTCTTTTTTTCGACTTCACAAAATGCAAAACAATGCTGGGGCATTTTGAAATGTTGCTTACATATTGTTTGTGTCTTATCTGTCACTTGTTTCCACCGGGCTGCTACACAAACATCTTCTATGCTAATTTCACCCTCACACTCTGTCATGCTGATATCGTGAGACAGCTTTCCACCTCAAAGAGAAATATCGTCACATTTTAATATTGCGTGAACTTCCCATCCCTACGTACAATACAAATATATGTCATAGTGTCATTTTTAACTCATCCTATAATTGTACCTCTGGAAGAGCAGTGCTTCTTTGTTGGTGATGAGGTGTTTCAGATAGCCTCCTTTGGCGTGGTTGATTCTGGTGTCACAGCTGAGTATTTTAGGCTTGTAGCAGTACCAGGGCTCCCCTGTGTAAAGGTCTGTATAATTGCACAGAGGCTGCGGGTCGGGGGGCAAGCACATGTTGCACACTGTAGTTTCAGACAGGAAGCCCAAGCGGAACAGGCTCTTGAAAAAGACTCGATCTGGACGTTCCTCCCTCAGTCGCCATAGGACAGCAACGGCCTCGCTGGAGTGCACCAGTGTAATCTCAACACGTGCGGCCCCCGCCCAGAGGAGCGGGAAGATGGCCGAATAAAATCCATTCTTGTGGTCCAGCACCGTCCCTGCTACACCTGCTCCAAGCTCCGGGGAGTGCAGCCTGGCCAAAAGGAAATCCCCGCCGTAGCGCTTGGGACGACCCTGGAAGTCATGCATTTGGACGAGAGCCTCCAGCTGGTCGCCCACATGCCACTCCCTTCCTCCCTTAGCGGGAAGGATGGCAAACAGGCTATGCACAGGGTCACTCGTCTGGCGAAGGGGGGCTGGTGTAGAACGAGGCGGAGGCCCAGGCCAGGCAATAGAGTCCAACAGGTAGCGCTCTTCCACTTCATCTTGAGAGGAGGGTTTCTGGCCCAGATGGGCACAGAAAGTGTGGTTGTGATGAAAAGTAGGGAGATCCACTGGGATGAAGGATGATTGGATCCTGTTCTGGAGCTGGTAGAGGGCTGAAATAGTGTGGCAGTTCCAGTTCTGAAGAGAAAAGGAGGAGAGTTAGGAGATGCTGCAGGAGACAGGACCATCATCCTATGACTGACAGATAAAAATGCATAAAAGGGCATAACACTACCAATCGAACCAACCTAATTATCTCAGGCTTAGACTATAATAGAGGACTGTGTCATATATTAGTGAATGTTATCCTGTGATGGAAATATAGACTGTATATAAAAAGGGTGGAAATGAATCCTCTTCTTTTAAGAGTCTTCACAACAGTCAAATTAAATGTAAAAAACGGTGGGTTTCTGAATAATGTCATATTTCCACTGAAGAAAAGGTCTGTGCTATGACTGTCCTCAAAAGCAAGTGTATACATAGCATGTTGTTAAAAGATAAAGAGGAAAATGATCAGTGTATCCATCGAGGTAACTGATAAAACACATCAATTAAAACCCATGTGTGACCCATTATGTTCCTCACCTCCACAGTGTGGATGTTACGCAGCAGGAAGATGAGGCCGGACACGGCTAGGAAGAGGAAAATTAGGGTATATTTGGAGAGATTTCGGCACATGGTGACCTCCTTCTGTCTCCCATGATCAGGCTCTGTTTCACTCTATGCTGTCACATCGGTGATGATGGTATCATTTCGTCCGCAGCGCCTGACGCCATGTGAAGGATGTTATATTCATGTTTGGAAAGAAACATAGATAAAAACCATAGTTGACACAGGATAATGCAGATATTCTAAGTTTTTGTCCAAAATACATTTGTCGGAGCAGTTTAGGAGTCCTCATCAGACAAGGGAAGAGAAGTACACATTTATTTGTTTATATGGTACAAACCTAACTAATGTCTCACAAAAAACAACTATAGTCTCTCTGTGTGCACAGTAACAATCTGATAGGAGAAAGATGAAAGGCATAGATTTTTTTTATGTGAATTGTTTTATTGATCATTATAGATTATTGGTTAGATGATTTCAAAAATAGTTGAGGTGTGAATCAGGAAGGAATCCTTTAGTAGCATATTTTATACGTAGAGGAAACAAATTTCTTTAACATTATGTTATTTTCTGACATATGCTTTTTTACCACTGTAACCATATTTGGGTCTCACTGTCTGAGTATTATTGATCTGTTACAACTAGGAAAACTCTAAAGCTAGTATGAGGACCAGGACCAGGGATTGTTTTGGTCAAACTTACCAAAGGTCAAGAATTAACTTTGATGCTTAATACACCACTCTGACCTACTATGCATGTGTTGCTGGTGTTATATCAAAATATATGGAGACAATAACTAGGCTGAAGGATACATACACTAGGTATTGATTTGGTTTAGATTTTTCTTTTGTTCACCCACTTTGAATTTTGTTAATTTATAAATATAATATTTTAACATGTCTATTTTTGGAAGCATCGTTATTTTAAAGCTTTTTTTCCACACCTGCCTTGTGTTTACAAAGTATATGTGTTACATCTCATCTCAATGACAAAGATGCGTGAAAGTCAAAAATACATTAAAGGTCTTAAAGTCAATTATTATTATTGATTATTCGTTGCAGCTCAAATGTATCCACTAACGTTAAAGCTATTCCTAACCGAGGTTATTGTGTCTTCTGTTTAGTCTATACATTTATCCACGCTTAGAAATGTCTACAAGCTGTAATGAGCAGATTTAACGGCCATAACCGCTCCGTTATCAAGTTACTTTTAAAAACAGCACAGATCTCCCGATGAATCTTCCATCTTGATCCATAACGGCCGTTTGTTTTAAAACGGTTAACGTTCGAAGCTTCTAGACGCCAACAGCAAACAAACGGATGGATACCAATAATCAATACATGGGTGGAGATTCCACCATATTTATAATTTATATAAACCTACCCGTTAAGCTAACGTCAAAACCGGTGATGCAGGCGTTTTAGCCAGCTAGCCAAAGCCTCCCTACTTACAAATAACGACGACAGATGAGCGTGATGTCGGACAGTTAGAGAGCCGGAGGAGGGTGATGAGTCTGACTACTGGTCGCGGGAGGAAAGAGGAGACATGCACATCAGAGACGGTGTGGTGGACTGGAGGAGCGTCCTGGGCTGCGTTGCTTAGGAAGGTTCCTAACTGAGTGAAGTGAACCGGAAGTATTTCCGTGGCAGCCATGATAAGAGCTGGTCGAATTCTCTAAAAGCTAAGGAAAGGTGCCTCAATGCTTCCTTTCATATCTCCTTTAGCATAGGGTACACCGGACCATCCTTTATGAAAGGAAAGGAGAGAATACCGTCCCACAATTCCTTGCGGCGGCAACATTTAAAGCGGCGCACATTCTCAAACTCAAATGATAAAATCCATCAACCACATTTAGCAAGATCCTTGCAATACAGACACACATTATGATACTTTGATAAGACTCACATAAGACTACCTTCTTTCTATTGGTTTGTTTCCTTTAGCCTTTTTTGTAATCTAATACTGTTTCAACACCGTTTTATGTTTCGGGTTGTAAAAATAAGCCATTAAGTGCAATAAAAACAAATAAATCTCCAACCATGACGGATAACGGAGGTTGATCACTATGTTAGTAAGTTACCATTGGCTATTAAGCTTTTTCTCTCTTATGCCATAACTTGCTAATATGCATATATCTTAAACTGTCAACAATAACAGACCAATGCCATCTGTTACTAGTCTTGTAACGTGATCAAAGTGAGGATAATGTTGCAGTGTGTAGACTCACGTTATGTACTGCAGCCTTCAGCAAATTAATTTTTCTTCAGTCACAGATGCTGACACCCTCATCTTAATAAAGGCAAAGATCAAGCTGGATAACCTCTACAGTAGGCGTTTCCCACACACTGATTTATTTGTGGCGGACTGCCACATTATCAAGCTGCTTTTCGATTGATTTTATTACTATTTAAAATGGGTAAAATCGTATTTGATGACAGAGCGCTGCACAGCGCATATGTTCTCTCAGCATCTCCTCTCGCCCCGTCGCTCTCTCTCTCTCTCTCTCTCTCTCTCGGCACATTTACGCTTTCATTCTGTGGGAAACACTGTATTTACATACAATTGGGATTCATGTTGATAAATAGGCCTATGGTTGGGCAGGAGGGTGAGTGTGAGCAAGCATTCTCAATGTGACAACCCTGTCCATTATTTAGTGACTGGTAGGCTACCTTATCTGCCTTTTTGCTATCTTGGTTATTAAGTAATATATTCCACCGTGTTGTCCACCTTTAGATGGCCTGCATTACAACAACATGGGGCGCAGTGTCAAAGATGCGCTTTTTGTAGTCCATCTTCGGAATATTGTAGTTTTATCACGGCACGCCACGTCAGTAACATCCGCCGTCGCATAATTACGTCGCTTAGAAAAGAGCAGTCGGATTCTCTGAGCCCCGCGGTCCTCTTTTCCTAAGTCCTTATGGATTCTCCTTTACATCTTTCCTTGACCTCATGACGTTTTCCATCGAGGTTACCGAGAGCTCCCACTAATAACGGTAATCATGATGACAGGAAAACAGGACCAGGTTGGGGGGTGGTTTTTTGGTGGATGAGGCTTGCTGCGTCCTCTGGCGGGTAGTAATTCGAAATTTGAGCGCATAAAAGTAATGTATGGAAGCCGACAGAAAAAATTCATTAAACTAGTAATATTTCAGTAGAAGAATTATGACTAGTAACAATGAATACTTTTACTGTGTTTTGCTGTGAAATTGGCTCGACTCACATTGGTACAGTGTAATTATTTACTCTTTTTACTTCCTTATTCTGTAATAACTTGTCAACAGTGGTGAAAAGTACTTTGAGAAAAGCAATGATAACATGCAAAGAATATAGCTCAGTCTTTAAATATATACCTAATGGGTTTTTTGGAATTAATGAAAAGCTGAAAAGAAACAACATAAGGTTCCTAGTGTCACAGGTACTCTTTATATAAATGATATTAATATTATGAGCATCAAATGCACTAACACACATTAGAAATTACTTTTCTAAATTTAAAGAAAATAACACCTGGCAAATTTTTCTGGGATTCTCATTATACTGTTGTTAATTGGCACAGGGCGTGGCTTGTTCCTTTTAGATTTTGTATTACTAACAAAGTTAGAGAATTACACTTGAAAATGTTGCATAAAATATATCCAACAAATTGTTGATCTTGTAATTTATGCTTGCTGATAACAATAGCACCTTTTCTATGATTGTTCATTTTGTATCACATTCTGGATGGACTGGAAGATAAGAATGTATGTATGCGCTCTACTTTTACTTGAAGTGTTGAATGCAGGCTTTTACTTCTAATGGAGTATTTTTTAATACTGTGGCATTGCTACTTTGACTTCAGTAAATTATCTGAATGCAACAACTCACAAATATTAGTAACCGCTGCAATTACTCATTTCATCGGTGGGTTCTCGTTCTAATAAATGTTATTTTTTAACATTTTGTTCACTAAAGGATTAATTGAGACACAGAACAGTTGTTAGTTGCAGCCATGGTTCTTACAATATAATACAAAAACAAATAATTGGAAAACAATAATTGCAGATTTATTTGCATGTTTTAAGAAGATAAAGATGCTACAACATTTTCAGGTAATGTAAAGTTGATCAAAACAATTGAGCTATTACTACTATGTGATAATAGATAGTATGCTTGTTGTTTCATGTATAGTATGTCTGTGGTTACAAGTTCACTATGGTTAAACACACACTCCTAATGGGATTACTTGTAGTTTATCACATATATTCAGTGCAGTGGATACTGATAGATATAGAAGAGAACAGGTTATATCATGCCTGGTCTTTTAATCAGTAGAGGTAGCAACCTACTCACTGTATTTCCTCATAAAACAATTGCTTGCTATCAATACCTTCTGAAGCTACATCACAATCATCGTCTTTACACTGGGCAGAAAATGTCCATTAAATAACAGAACAGATCCAAGTAGTGGAAGTATAAAAAATCTTGTTACATTCACAGTAAGGTATTGTTTTTAAGCCCGTCCTGGGTTTAGTCTTGATAAACTAAGGTAAGTGCACAGCCATTTGAGATCTGGGTCAGTAATCAATAAGAGTGCAGTAGTCAGACATACCAAAAGTCTCAAGAGGAAGCAGTGCAGATTGATCCTATAGTCAGTGCCAGTTTACACTCAGTAGTTCTGTACAGGGGTCTCTCAGGTGACTCTCAGACAGGGCCAGGAATGGTTTCCTCTGTTCTTTGCACTTCTGATTGGTTATCTGCTGCGTTCTGCGGAGGGGAATTTGACTGTGCTGATTTGCTGAGGGATATTGGTGAGGAGAGCAGTGGCGTTTCTGTTCTATCACTGACAACCTCCTCAGCCTCCTCCTCCCGCTGCTGTACAGAGGAGAGGTACTGCTCCAGCAGGCTGCAGTCTGCGCTGTCCGCACCATTGCTACCACCAGCAAAGCCGCTACGAACAGGGCTTAGTGCTCTCACCGTCTTCATAGAGTCTGTGGTCCCACTGCTCAGGAAGCTGTCCTCCTGCGCTGCCTGTTGATCACTTGTTGACTGGAAGCCAGAGTCAGGGAAGGAGACGTCGGTGCTGGGAAGGTTCGTCGTGCTGGGAGGGTTCGTCGTGCTGGATGCAACAGGCAGGGCAGCCTCACATAGTCCAGGAGCTGAGATCTGGACCGGGGCGACGGGCTGAGCAATACAGGCCAGCTGCTGCTCCACAGACTGTTTCCACTGCTGCATCGACTGGAGCTACAATGAGAACCCGGGAATAGTGTTCACTCAATGAATCACGTTGCAAAGCCAATAACAACTGGATGGTCAGTTAGTCGATTAGTCTGAACGGCCAGTCAAATTTGTGTCCCCTTCAGAATGAATTGTAATAACCTGTGATCCCTTAGCTTTTCCTCTAACCTACAGATGAGACTGTAATGCGTTCAATACTTTGGTTTATGGCCAAATACCTGCAAAACTACCTATGTTCCCATCAGCCTCAGATATATTTAGAGTTTAGTGCCAATTAGAAAATGTTAGCATGCTAAACTAAGATGTAAAAAAGTATACCTGCTAAAGATCAGCATGTTGGCATTTAGCGAGTACAGCCTCACAGGGATGCTAGTGTGGCAGTAGACTCTTAGGGCCTTTCCGAAAGTACTTATATTTGTATATATACTTATAAAGTATATATTTGACTGTCACAACCCGAGCCAGAATGTGATCCATTCGGTCGGTAAAATTTGAAAAGGTTACACCAGCCGCACATTTATAATTTTACCCCCATTTACGTTAGCGAAGCGCTAAACCGGAAATTAGCCTGCTCGGCCGGCAACAGTCAACACAGTATAAATGCATGGCTACGTGCGTAGCCTACGGCGTAGGTACGCACGTAGACCCTACGCAGAAGTATAAATGGGCCTTTAGTCTTGTTTGGAAGAAGGAGCCCACAGGAGACCAACATTACACAACACAAATAATGAGTCGTGGTGAATGGGTGGCTGTGATAATGAAAACTTCAGTCACTGACCTGTTTCCAGAGAAACTTTACAGCTTCCTCCTGAACCAGCCTTTGTAACCTTTCTTCTTCATACTGCTGCTGCATCCTGCAGACAAATCCATTTTTTAGGACATTTGAATCTTTGTACATATTGGCAAACATGTATTTATATACCCACAGCCATATGTAATATTTGTTAATGCAACCATTCTCATATCATAAGTAAAATAGAAAACAAACAATTCTGATGGTCAGTCAGTTACCTGTCGAATTTTTCAGACAGGAAGAGGATGTGTTCTTGCATCCTGTGTAGGCGGATTTCACTTCGTACTTCTCTGGCCATGGGGTGACAACACCGAGTGTGCTGTCCCCTCCACCATGACTGTATTTTAACCGCTGCCCTGTCTGCTTCCATCAAACCTGATTCACTGGCACACATAGCAACTTCTTCCTGCTTGGGGGCTTCTTTCATCTCTGCTCTACCAGAGTCAGAAGATGTTTCCAGATCATTTTGTGGTGTGCTAACTCTGACCCTCATTGTTCCAGCTGTTGTGGCTGCACCAGAAATAATAATTTCCTCATGACCCCTCTCTTGCTTATCCACTGGGGGCGAATGATGTGTCTTGCTTGTGTTGTGCTTTTTGGGCTGTGCTGGCCGCTTTGGAGCCAGGGAATCAGGTTCAAATGTCTCGGTCTCATCCTCGCTGTCAGAGTGGGTCGTTTGTGGCTCCAGATCAGAGGTGAAGGGGATAAAGGTGGACTCTGAGGACAGCATGCTGCCATTGAGTTTGTCCTCATCTGTCTGCGCATCCTCCAAATAGATGTGCTCATCTACGAGCCTTGGGCTGCGCACTACAGGCAGTGATGGGTGGGAAGAATCACAGCTCACCCAGGTGTTAAACTGCACAATTGGCTCTGTACAAAAGTAGACACGCTATACAGTTAAAATTATGAAAAAGAAAGCTACACAACCACTTGTAAAGAGAAACAATAAAGACGAACCCATGATGTCAACTGGAATTGCCCCATAGAGTGACAAAGCAGCATTCTTACCCATCTCCCGGACTGATGGAGAAGCAGCTGGTGCAGGAGCACTGACTTTCTTCGCCTCTCTGGCTCCCCCCTGTGGGACAGCATGTAAAGGACTGTGCCTCTCCACATCAAGTTGAGTTGGACGAGGAGGACTAGGACAGCCTCCCCGGGTCTCCTCTAAAAGCTGCCTCTGGTGAAACCTGAGAGACAACAATGTCAGTTCAAACATGAGGTAATTCAAGTAAATATTTTCCATTAAGAAGGATGTATAACCCATACATCCTTCTTAATGGAAAATATTTACTTGAGCCATGAAGTGAGAACCAGATGACAGTCTTTGGTGTCATGTTTTTGGAGAATCATGTTCAGATTTATACCTCTGCTTACTGAGGATCTTCTCCAGTTTGGCATCTTCTGCTGTCTCCAGGGCTGGTGATGACGTCAGAGGGCAAACAGTGGCCAGGTACTGAACCAGCTGAACATGCTGACCTGGTCGATATGAGCGTCCTTTCCCCTGACTGTAGAGCCACTCTGCTTTGAGACTGTAATTGTGACAATTATAGACTGTACATAAGAAACTCAAATAATATTCCTGCATTAATCTTAACTAGCAAATTGTAACAGCATAGTAATGTCCGCACCCTTCTTTCTGTGACACCACATAGCCATCCAGGACCTTTAGACTCAGGCACCAACTCGTGATATATGGCCGATAATCAAAACCTGGCAACGAGGGGGTTGCCAAAACACAAGGGTTGCTCATAATGGACAACTGCTCCAGGTCATGGAGAGGTGCCAAGTATGACATCTATGGAATAATGAGAAGAAAGTCTGTTAATCATAATTAGTCTCTATATAATGTAAATGGATAGATCAGTGCTGATGTATCAAGTAAGGGAAAGATAATTACTTCATTAAGATCCCTTATCTCGTTTTCTGCCAGGGAGAGAATAGATAAATGGGCAGGTAGGTGAGCGGGAACAGTACGAAGTGTTGTAATGCTGTTTCCGTGGAGTAACAGTGTCTGCAAAATTGACAGAAATTAATCAAAACAGATATATAAAAGAAAACTGACACTATAACAGTACATTATTAAACAACCTTTTTTAGGCTTGCTTCTGACCTCCAGCACTCACCTTTAATGCCACCAGTTTAGTCAGATCACCAATAGTAGATATGTTATTGTCAGATAGATCCAGGTGTTGAAGGGAAACACAGTTGTTGAGTTGCTCAATGACCTGTGTAAAAGAGTGCACAGTTGATTAAACATGCAACATATTAAGACATGGGCTGAAACTAATGGATGCATCTATGCAATGACATTTTTTGTAAATAAATGACATGATATATCAGTAAAGTATGTGACAATATTTTCACTCACCTTAATGTTGTTCCCAGACAGGTTGAGCCATTTGAGATGTGTTAGATCTCTTAGCCCCTCGATGTATCCAATACTGTTATTGGGAAGATTGAGGACTCTCAACTCTGTTAAGCGAGACACGCCCATCATTCTCACCAGACGGTTACTGGCTACAGATAGCTAAAGATGAAAAGATTTATCAAAGAAGAGGAAGATTTATCAAAAGGCATTAAGTGACTATCTTATAAGCCTGTGTAAAGGGAGTGAGAACCGAACAAAAAGTTCAAAGGGTTTAACTACCTGCTGAAGGCCTGGGCTCCTTTCAAGATGGTCCAGTTTCATTATGTGGTTACGGTCCAGGATGAGAGTGTGAGTGTCCTCAGAGCAGGTGAAACTAGGATCCAGCTTTTGCATACCCCGCGATGAAAGATCCACCACAGGTCCTAGTAGGAGTAAAGAAAGTTGAGATTAAACAGAGTCGAAAACCACAACAACTGTCATTTTGCCAATCACCATGGCAATTTAAAACACAATATCTTAAAGCAGCTAAGCACACATACAGTATACACCTACAGTAAAGCTGGAGGCTGACATTTTACACATGAAGGTAATTTTATTGTGATCAGGGTCACCTTGAGTTAGACTGCTTTCCTGACAGACAGAAAACGTGTGGGGGCATGGAGTTTGAAAATCAGGGCATTTACAAGACTCATTCATTAGTATGGTATTATGGAAGTTGTAGGATACAGTGTTGAAGAAACTTTACTTTTTATAGGGACTAAAAGTTAGGATATTTCGGCCTCTGCTGCACTGATTTTGTTTTAATCTCTCTTTTCAGATCTTCCAACTTTATGAAGGTGTAAATGAATAGCCTACTAAATCGCCCTTTAAGAGAAGTGGAGTAAACAATACAAGAGGAGGAGGAAGCAATAATTTCACATAATGGTTGAAATGATATCCCAAGGCACGAAAGCTGACTATCAAATAAGGACTAACAAGGACAGAAAATAATCAATATTATAATATATAATATAATACGTTAATA
Organism: Micropterus dolomieu; assembly: GCF_021292245.1. NCBI lineage: Eukaryota > Metazoa > Chordata > Actinopteri > Centrarchiformes > Centrarchidae > Micropterus > Micropterus dolomieu. The sequence continues at coordinate 16,756,507 of NC_060156.1, read as the reverse complement.
CCATATCGTACTTGGCTACAATCTACCCGAATCTACCTAGACAACTTGGAGAACATTAACACTACAGAAAATGTGTTGGATTCATATTTAAGTTTTGTTAAACTTTGCTGCAAGACACTTTGTAAGTCTGGCGCCAGAGCAACGTTACTACTGACACAGGATGTTTTGATCTGCAACCTAGAGAGTAACATTAGCTAACGGCGGTACTCTGGGGCGATGCACGCTAGCTTACGTTAGCTAGCAACATTCTCGCAACGGCAACCGTTACCTAAAAATGGACCATGGCTGTCCGTCTGACCAAACAAACCATTAGGCACTTACCAGCATTTGTATCAAATTGTAAATCTGATACGCCCATCCTGACGCCTCAGATAATACTTATCGTTAGCTTACAACTATGTACCTCGTATGAAAGACAAGAAACGTATGTCGCTTGTCAAACGGCTAAACCAAAGAGGTTCTGGGAAATGTAGTTCAAGCAGGCCGTCCCGCACATTACGGAGTAGCGTCTGTTGTGGCTTGAAAAGACTACAATCCTCATTGTTTCCCATTGCCAGCCAGGCTGTAGTAAAGAAAGAAAAGGTACGCTACCAAAATGGGCCCATAAGTTAGCTATTTATCTTTAAATACTTATTTGCTTTGTCGCTTGCTGATAGGCTTGCTAGGCAACCGTCAGATTGTGACGTCATCCTTCTGCTGGTGATCGGTTATTTGATTAAAATATTTTTACAAAAGTAAAAATAATGTATATGTGTATTGTACATGTAAAACAATAACAATAACTTAAACTTACTGAAAAATAGCCACTATTTATTAGTTCATATATATCGATTTGAAGTATCCCATTGTAGTTTCCGTATCCGCCATCTTTCTTTCCGGTTTTGTGCCCTCTCGGAGCCATCATGAAGTGAGTCTACGGAATACTATCAAACACCATCTCAACACTTAAATAAACATTATAATGGTGTTATCTACATTAAGAGTTACTGTGTACCCTTTTCTTTTAGTGATGCCTTATATTTGTCGTTTTCAGGGTCGAGTTGTGCAGTTTCAGCGGGTATAAAATATACCCCGGCCATGGCCGTCGATACGCCAGGATAGACGGAAAGGTAACCATCCCACCCTAACACTGGTTTCCAGCTTCTCTGACTGTAGATACGGTGTGAAATGTACTTCATCGGATTAAAACGTGATGTCCGTTTTCTTTGCCGCCTATTATAGGTGCTTTAACAAAAGTTAACAGTCTCTGGAAGAGGCCCTGTCGGCTCCATTGACTTGCTAAAGTTAGCTGCTAGCTCAAACTGTTACCGCCACAATATAGGAATTTATAGTATTTCCATTAGCACGACGCTTTTAAGTGGCTCTACTCTACTGCTCTAGAGTTATTTTTCCCAACTGTCGTAGAGCTTTGCAATTTTAGCCAAATCCAATGTCACTGTTTTAATTTACTAGCTTGACATCTACACTGTGTCAGCAGAGTAGTATGTTAAGGAGTAGATGCAAAACTGACCGTCACCTGTCAGTGATTTGTAAACCAGGAGAGTGATTTTGGATGCATCATAAATATATCATAAGCTTTCTTCCTTTCTTCGTTAGGTGTTCCAGTTTTTGAACGCCAAGTGTGAGTCCGCCTTCCTTGCCAAGAGGAACCCAAGACAGATCAACTGGACTGTGCTGTACAGACGCAAGCACAAGAAGGGCCAGTCTGTAAGTAACAGGCAGAAATGTGTCTGTGTTTTCTAGTTACTAGGTGTTGTCCGTGTAATTCCAAAGTTACACACCGATGGGGCTTATGTCTATATTACAGTTCTGTGTGATAATAAAAGTGGCCAATATCGCTTTAAAAGTAGTAGTTGTTGGTCCAGCAATTGACTGACTGTGAATTTGGCATTTGGGCTTTTTTTTTTATCAGTATGTGCTTATTATGAATATTACAGCTGTCAAAATGGCAAAACTACCATGATTGTTTGTAACTAGTCCGTTGGTATCTGGCTTAGGATTTCTAACAATGTGTAAAAACACTGCAATCATAGTGGGTAATACATTGAGAATTGATAGAGCTGTATTTCTACTTAGAAAGTTAAACACAAGTTCCCATTCGTTTCTGCATACTACGTTGGCTACAGGTGGATGGTGTGCATGGTGCAAGTCTGTGTTATGTGTTGTTGCCGGACTGCGTTTTGCAGTCTTGGCAGCAATGCTCACTCCTCACCTGCAGCCATAGAGCAACTGGAGATCATAGTACTGGCCCTTGACGTCCTTATCGACATCTCGCCATCGGCCAGCCTCCAAACTCTCCTACATGCTGCAAAACTTATTTCATGCAACTGTATTACATGTAGTCTGAATCCATTACAGCTTGCATGGTAAGATACCATCAGTTCAGTGAAACTGTTTAAAATGTAGCTGTGTTGGCACTTCTAGAAGTTAGTAGAATATGTGATTCATCCACACTGCTGAGTGGCTAATAAGTGACAGTAAAAACCAACATTTCATGTTTTGTTTCTCTCCAGTGAATAAAATTTTGTGTAGATGGTTAGGTATTGGTAAAACGCACAAACAAATTTGTTATGATGGTTTGAGATGTTCTCTGAACTCGATTATTAAATGTTGATCTGGTTGCACCTATCAAAGGATGGATTTACCTAGTTTAAGTTGCTCTGGAAAAATTGTAGTAGTGATTCCTGAGAAAATGTAGCTAAAAACAAAGGTTCATCACAAACTGAAGTTTAGTTACCACTGTAGCTACGATGTTGTAGACTGCAGTACTTAGGTTTTAGTTGAACATCGAAGTCTCTGGCTCTAAGCCTTATTGATTCTACAACACCTGGAGTTTTGCATGTGAGTTGAACCAAAATAAACAGAATGTAAGCTATTATGTAGGATCCTCTTGATCCTTCTTTTTCTATTAATAGAGGCTGGGCAATAGGTTGCTGGATTTGTTTTACAAATGTCTCTTCATGATGTGTTTAACAGGAAGAGGTGGCAAAGAAGCGTACCCGCCGCGCAGTGAAATTCCAGAGGGCCATTACTGGGGCCTCCCTGGCTGAGATCATGGCCAAGAGGAATCAGAAGCCTGAGGTCCGCAAGGCCCAGAGGGAGCAGGCCATCAGGTAAGCACACAAACTGTTCTTTTTTTTTTTTTTTTTTTTTTTTTTTAACATCAGGTTCCTTGGTTTCTATTAAATTAGACTGATTAATTAAATTTTTGAGGCACTGTATTTTAGCAGGAGATACATTATTTACTTAGAACCAAG
>NC_060156.1:16735585-16753150 GCF_021292245.1 Micropterus dolomieu | reverse complement strand
CCATCACTCAGTTTATTCTCTTCATCTTTGTTCCCTCCTGCCCTATTTGAATTTTGTTGAATTGATCAAGTGGACGGTGAAAGTTATCACACATATCATTGCAGGCAAGCTCACATTATCTAGTTTAAACCAACTGAAAAACAAAATTACACTGTGTTTCACATGATTTGCTTTAATGTTGCGTACCTAAACGTCATAGCCTATGTAAGACAGTTGCTTTTTCCAGGAAATCTGACCAGTCCTTCACATAGAAAACTGTTGGCTCTTACAAGCTGTTATAGGCAACTGAGAAAGTTGGTGAATGCCTCAATTTTTAGGTAGCGTTACAACCTGATGACATATAGGCAATAAATATGTTATAAATATATTTAAATTCCTTTTAAAAACTCAAAAATGTCCATTTTAAAGATGTGTGGCTGATTTAATCGGTTAGCTCTAAGTGGCACGGCAGTCTTGAAATATGTTAAAGTCTTGAAAAGGTCTTAAAGGTATTACATTTTTTCTTCAAGATTCCTGTATATATCCTGTTTAAGATCATTTATTAATAATTAGACATCTTATACTGTTTGTTTGATCCTCCCTGGATTGCACAGAGAAAGAACCATAATTTAGGATAAAAAACAACTGTTTTTGCAAAAGAACTGATTGGCAGCCTTGTTAATTGACTGGAGCGTTTTTGTAAATAAATGTTTATTAACAACTTCAATGCATTTGGTTTACTTTACCAAATGATGTAACTGGATCATCCAGTGCTTCTTGCATATCCGTGTCCCCCACCTCCGTCACTACTCAGGAGGGAGATGCCTATCTGCAACTCACTCATTAAGGGGGTTGAGCTTCGGTTCTCCTTCCACTCTGGTGCTCAAACATTGTGTGTGCGCGCTCATTTTGCCCACCAAACAGAATCATCTGTCTTGCTTCAACCTCCACAACAAGAACTTCAGTGTCACGCTGGGTGAAATTTCTTTCTTTGGCTTTTCTGTCGGTGATTGACATGGTCTTTTTCCTGCAGTTGGTATGAATGAATATTTATTAGGGGTGTCTTGTCTTATAAAGCAGAACATTTTTGTGCACACGTTCTTCCTGTGTTTTGTCCGTACAAACCTTTAATAGTGTTACTTACGCACAGTTTTATAAATGAGACCCCATGTCTTCCCAAATATTCCTGTTTTTGTTCCTATTTCCTATTGTTGACAGGTTATTCTGTGTCATAGAGTTCAGTTATTCTTATTCATAGGTTGAATGTTATCCAAGGAAGGTTAAAATCAAGGACAACTGGACTTGATTTTAACCTTCCTTGGATGACTATAACCTAAATGACTGGGAACCTTCACTGATAGGTTTAATGTTGTTGCTTCTTATATAACCCCACTTTGTTCTGTTTGAAGGAGGATTAGTTTGATTATAGAGGGATTGTTTTCCCCATGAAATTTATACATGTTTGTGGTGAAGAGGTACATTCCTAAATGACCATGGACATGAAAATGACATGAACTTAACCGTACCCTTACATTAACATGCTGTTGTGCTAACATGACCTTTAAGACATACTGTAGGATCAATTTAATAATTACTAAGCATTGACTTGTGTTCTCATTTCACATATGTCTCACTTTTCATCACACTTTAGGCTGTGGCTCCTCTTAGAGAGAAGATTCGTAATCTGGAACAAAGGTTTGTACCCCTTTTTTATGCACAAATGTCAACACACATATACACATGCTCAGAATTAGTTAGAGAAAAGTGTTTCAATACTTATCTGCAGACTTGAGGACACTGACAATTTGTATCTCTTCTTACTATCAAAACAAGCAAATTTTTTATAATGTAATACCAACTACAGATGGGTGACAAATTAAAGGGAAAACCAACATAAAGTGTTGGGCCACCACATCCCACCAGAACAACTTTAATGCTCCTTAGTGTTGATTGTACTGTTTCTGGAACTCTAGTGGAGGGATGAACACCCTTCTTCCAAAAGATATTCTCTCATTTTGTGGTTTGATGATTGTGATTGAGAGCAATGTCTAACATGTCTCTCTTAGCCTCTCATAGTTGTTTAATTGGATTTAGATCTGGACACTGCGAAGGCCATAGCATATGATAAATATCATTTTAATACTCATCGAACCATTCGGTGACCCCTCAAGCCCTACATGGATGGGGGGCATTGTCATCCTGGAAGAGAACACTCCCATCAGGATAGAGAGTTTTCATCATAAGGTAAAGGTGTTCACCTTGAACAACTTGATTTGCAGTGACCCTTCCCTCTAAGGGGACAAGTGGACCCAAACAATGCCTGCAAAATGCCCCCAAAAGCAAAACAGTGCCATTGGATCCCCTCACTGTGCGGGTGTTGGTGCATTCACGCCTGTACTGTTCTCTTGGTGTATGCCACACATTTACTCGGTTCCTTCTTAAGATTATGGTGAAGGAAGACTCATCTGATCAGATCGTTTTTTCCCCCACATCTCAGTAGCCCAGTGTCTGTGGTTTTGTACTACTAAACTCTCAAATGTGCATTCAACTTTATTATAAAGATACTACTCTACCCTAATATCTAGGACTGGATACCAAATTTAATATTTTAATGTGCAGACCATCTTGCTTCGATACTAATGAGTATCCAAGAATGCTTTGTCATTTGGTACCAAATTTTGATACCTCATTAGCGTCAGTGAGCCAATTAGCATGCAGCACGTTTGTACCAAGATACGATAATGGTGGTGATTGGCTGACGCTACATGTCTTGCTGCTTATTAGATAGCCACTGCAGCTTACCTGTATGCTCATCAGAAGTTGGGATGAAAGCCCTGGCACCTCCTCTCCTCGCCACCATGCATTTAGATTACCTGGAGCCGAGGCAGAGAGCATTTCTGCAGGCAAATATGGTGTTGCTTAGAAGGACAGGAAAATAACAGGAAAACTCCAGAAGTAGACATGGTAGATGGTTGTCAGACCTGGGCTAGCTGCTTTTTAGCATAAAGAAAGTAGGAGGTCTCACTCTGCCAGTATTTCCCAGTACCACAAACGTCACACACAGACTAGATGCTACAATAGTACATTGCTACCAAAGTCGCATATTTTTTTCTGACACAAGCGTCTTTTCAATTCATTGCAAGAGGAGCGCCGATTTTTCCGGTTGCCGAGAGTTGAAAAATGTTCAACTTTGGGAAAAACGCTGTGCTCGTCACTGTCACTTTTTACTCCGCTGTCCAATCACAGTAGAGGGGAGGGGCAGGACAAATACCACACCGTAGCAACGGTTACTATCCTGGAACTAGGCTTTGTCCAACCTCAGCTCTTGACCCAAGGCTCGTCAGACAGAACGCAGTTATAGTAGCTTTTTAAAAAAACTGTATTCTATTGTCAGTGAGTGTTCTGCGCGCTGTTTATGCACCCTTGGCGCCTGCGGCACCTTGTATTTTCGAAGGAGCGCTCTGAGCGTACGGAGTTGAAAAAAATTCAACTCTCAACGTCATACACATTTTTTTCCATTGTCCAATCTAATGAATGGAGAGACAGGTCCTCAGTTGTGGTGAAGGAACTTTACAGTTGCTTTTATTGTCCGGAGAGCAATAAACTATCCCCAACTCACCTAAAATAAGCCTTGAACCAGCCATCATTAAGATGAAGCTACTAGACCAGCTGGTGGTACTACCAGCAGTTTCTCCCCTTTCTGAGGATCTCATGTACCCACACGGATCTCCGTTTTCCTGTCTCCTGCGTGTTTGTAGCCTACACCTCTCACCCTCATACAATGCCAGAGCAAGCGCCCTCCGTTTGCAGATGTTTTTAGCAACAAAAGAGTTGTGATCAAGTTTCTGCTAATATGACAGTTATTACTTAGCAGCAAACCAAACATTTCTTTCCCACAGATCTAAATGCATCACTGTTCCTGTTGAAACACGAGCCAGTTGAAAAGTCGTCGTAACTGAAGCTCCTGTCATCTGTGCCCCAACATTGAACCCTCTTTCAATGTCACTTACATCTTTTCCTCTTGCCATCTTAATACAAAATCAGAATCAACTGGGCTTACTCAGCATTTGTATACATGCCATGGAGCATGATTAGTGTGGTAGCATCTGCATTCATTTATTCAGTTTTTTTAATTTGTCACCAGTCTGTAAAAGCTCAGTGAAAGGTTAATGGTCTATTTATTACAATTAAGACCCAGTATTATATGGATGTTTTAATTACTTTTAATTGCTCGTTTTCATTCATAGCAAAACTATAACACATAGAGTACACCTGCACCATTAAACATGCATCAGTTATGTGTGCTATGTTAGAGCAGTTTGAAGTCCATGGAAGAGCTGCATGCTGTGCTGATTTGCTACATACAACAGATTTGCAGCTGCCAAATGCAGAAAAAGACGGCTCTCAAAAAACTGTGTGAATGCACAAGTTAACAGGCTTATAATATCACTTCCCCATCATTAGGGCACAAGTAGATCTGACTAATTACATTTGTCTGTCCCATTATATGAATGTGTTGCTTAGATGTATTCTTATGGCGTGTATAACAGTTATAGCCTTTCGACATTAAAAAGCCATGGGCACTGAAACAGTGGGTCGTTCCAACTCACTTTCAAGATCTTCTCGTCACTTTAAAAGTCAGATTCATTCGTTTAACTCACTCAAAAGTGTTACAAACATTGTTTTAAATTTACTTCATAAAGCAACAAAATGAAAAATCCATTCATGCCGTAAGAAGTGCTCAAATAGGATCAAAAGACTATATCTCAACCACGGCTTCAGTTCCCAACATATACTAAAAACTCAGGCATTACCTGAGTTATATAATAGCAAAAGGTGGGGCGGTACATGACAAGTCCCTATTACGTAAGAAACAAATGCAACCTAAAGTTAGAATAAACAAATTCATATTAAACTTAACTTTAATACCAAAATAAATGCTCATAAAATACTAAAACTGCCGTTGTAGGAAAACCCAGGGTTAAATCTGAAGTTATCTCGCTAACATCAATACTCATCACACATCATTACATTAATGGCAGGGCAAGTCAATTCAGTTAGGGTGCATGTTCAGCAGAGCATTCAGAAAAATGCAGTGAAAGCCCATTTATTAATTATTCAAGAACTGGATTTACATTTAGCTCATAGATATTGTTCTGTTTTGTGTGCTTCTTTTTTGAGTTTTTCTTCCAGATGTTCATCACTAAGGAGTTTGTCTTCTCTTTCCCAGTTTTTCTCAGAAATACCCACCTGTGAAATTCCTCTCAGAAAAGGATCGGAAGAGAATTTTGGTATGTGAAAAACACACAATTTCAAATGACAGTGACATTTACAATAGCAATTATTACATTGAGGTCATAACCCTGAGATGTGCTATTTTAGCAGCACTTTTTCACTGGCTAAGGGCCCGTGTCCATCAAAGCGTTTTTTTTCTGAGTCTTTTTTCAATTCATTGCAATGGGAGCGCCATGTTTTTAGCAGCTGTTAAAAACGGCAGCAGCGTGACAAGGCGCTGAGCGATTTTTTTCCAGTCGCCAAGAGATGAAAAATGTTCAACTTTGGGAAAAACACTGCGCTCGTCACTGTCACTTTTTACTCAGCTGTCCAATCACAGTAGAGGAGGTACGGGACAAATACTACACTGTAGCAACAGTTACTATCCTGGAACCAGGCTTTGTCGAACCTCAATTCTTGGACTAAATGGTGGTACTCGCCGAGATGGGCGTTTTCAGAAGAGCAGCTGGAGTTTTCTGCTGGCAAATACAACTTTTTTGTGGACACGGGCCCTAAATGTCTGCCACTTCAAACTGAAATATCTTAACATATATTTGATGGATTACATGCTTACATGGTAAACTTAGATGGTGAACATTGTAAGCATTACCTGCCAAAGCAGAGCTGATGTTTTAGAGCAAACGTTTCACGAGCGCATAAAAGCAGCCTGAGCAAGCACACACAGTTTGAGCAGAAGCAGTGCAAATCTAAGCGCAAGCATAGGCTGTTTGAGTGTGAGGGCAGGATTTTGAGGGAAAGCGTTATAACAGCTGAACGTGAAATCAAAAAGCCATGCTCTCAAATTGAAAGACAAAGATAGGAAAATAATGCCATGCTTGTCACACTTTCATGCCTACTAGAACTCTTGAGTAGAATTCAGTCATTGTTAATGTTGTTGTTAACACCTGTGCTTCTCCAGCTATGACAGTGTCAGCTGTAGAAAAGGCCTGATGATTTAAACCTCACTATCGCGTTAGTCCATGGAAAGAGTAATTGAACACAAAAACTAATTTTTTTTTAACGTACTCCACCCTATTTTGTTTGGTAAAGGTTGAAAGCAGTGTTTTATTTCTGTTTTAAGAAAGTAACACTAAAGCTGATGATAGCTGAACAACTTTTAGAGCAATCGTGCAGGGCAATGTTGCCGTCAATGGTAATGAGTAAAGATTACTACCGTAATCCCCTTCCCCCACCACTCTGCCATCCGCCCGCACTGCCACTATCCGTTCAAAACATAGTCGGACTTGCCGCTAGGAAGATTGCCCAGCAACATTGCTCAAAAAGTTGCCCCGTGTATCATCAGTTTTGGGCTATGTTGAGACTGCAGGCCTTAATGTTCAATTCCGATTTTTTTTCCCCCAGATCTGATTTTTTATGTCTGACATTATTGCTTAAATGTGGCCCATATCAGACTCCAGTGTATACTGTCCGTGGCCTGAAAGTGACCTGCATGCGCAGAAGAATAACACGACGTCACACGCAGCACGCTGTCATACAGAAGTAAACAGAGCCACAGAGGTTCCGGCTCCGGTTAGCTCACGGGAGACTCCCATTTTTTATTGTCCTCTCACGTGTCACATTTCTCCCAAATTATGACACGTGTTCACAACTTTCTGTCCTTTTCATTACGGTTTCTGGCGCTGTACAACGCAACTGCCCCTCAACTCAATCCCTCTCGCTTTTTGTGGAGCTTTTTCGTTCATAGTGGCTCCGTCTGCAGCAGGACTGTGACAACAGCTGCTCTAGAGTGACGTCAAAGTCGCATCAATTCCGACCTGAGTGTCCAGACTTCTAAAAAGATCCGATCTGAATAGGATTTAGACCAAACATGAAAGTGGCCCAAATCTGAATTGGAAAAGATCAGATTCCATGTGACTTGGCCTGTTCACACTGTTCAGATCTGAGTCACATATGAGCAAAAAAATCGGATTTGGGTCACTTTGGCCTTAGAAGGGCAAATGTTACTGATAAAATATCCTTTGCTGATGTTATCGTACATGTGTATTCTTCCACTAGATTACTGGTGGGGCTGGTTTTGTGGGTTCCCACCTGACTGACAAGCTGATGATGGATGGCCATGAGGTGACTGTGGTGGACAACTTTTTCACAGGAAGAAAAAGGAATGTGGAGCACTGGATTGGCCACGAAAACTTTGAGCTCATTAATCATGATGTGGTGGAGCCTCTCTATATTGAGGGTGAGTGAGAGTAAATGTGGGACGTGATCAATTGTTTTTTTACATACAGTTGACCAGAGCTAACTAAAACAGCTCAGGTTATGGGGGAGCCAGGGAGGGCTCCTCCATAATTTTAGCACTAATTTTTCTACTATTGTTACGTCCTCATGTGGCTCAAGCCTAGAGAAAGAAGAGGAGCAACAATATCAAATGAAAACCAGGCTAATAGAAACAGGAGATTAATTTGCAAACAAATTAAAGATAATTAAAATAAACAAAACACTCAGGTCCTCCTACATCTAAAAACAACTTTCTGAAAAGAGGAAGTGAATCGATTGAATAAATGAAATTGTTGCACGTTTTAAAATCAATACAGGCTCATGTTGTGTCAATCATGTTTACACACCGACTTTCGTCTGTCATTAAACATTTTCAGAACAGGTTCGATTTTCAGCATTTTTTCCCATTTGTCAAAAGCACAGTATCTTTTAATTTCAGATGACACACAGGAGAAATACGGACTTAGTCCAGCATTAAATTAACAGTTACTTAGCATGTTATATTAGCAAAACATGAGCCTCAGACAGCTAGTGTTGTGGCTAGCTTTGTGAACAGTACCTTTCACCATTGCAGCCCCTTCCCTCTTGAAATCCTTACCCATACACATCCGAGAATGTAGCGACCAGGGGCCAAATTATAGATACTTCCTAACCTGCAGATCCTATCTTAACTGCATGGTAATAAGGGTTAGAAACTGATTTAGGAATAAGGCCATTACAGATTAAAGGCATTTTCACACTGTAAGCGATTTACGCACCTCGTAATTCATTTTCAATGACAGGCGAGTGTGTAGGAAGGGAGACGCGGGCATTCTGACAGGTGGAGTGACAAGCGGGTGTGTTCCCGTGAAACTGTCGCAGTCGCGGTCGTGGTCGTCTCACACACACGGCCGTCTGGAACTTTTTGTACGCGACACTCAGCACAAACCATTGGAAGAAAGACTGATCCTTGCTGTTTGTGAGTTTCCAGAAATCTATTACTGGGGCCGTATTACAGAAAGTTCCTATCTTAAGTCATAAGTTAAGATAGGAAGAATCTAAGATAGGATTTTTCTCAATTTGGTATTACAGAAGCAAATCCTAACTAACTTTAGGAATCCTATCTTATCTCAGGTTAGGAAATCCTAAATACTCAATCCAACATCGGTTATGAACTTTTATGTCTGTTACCTAGCAACCGATGCCACTTTTCTCATTTCGCCGAGCTAAATAGCTTTTAATCGCTGTAACTTACTTACTACACTAAAATAACACATCCTAGATCTGAATGAATGAAATAATCTCATTAAATACTCCTTTCTTTACATAGTTGAATGTGCTGACAACAAAATCACACAAAAATGATCAATGGAAATCAAATTTATCAACCCATGGAGGTCAGGATTTGGAGTCACACTCAAAATCAAAGTGGAAAACCACACTACTGTGTGGCCTCCATGTGCCTGTATGACCTCCCTACAACGCCTGGGCATGCTCCTGATGAGGTGGCGGATGGTCTCCTGAGGGATCTCCTCCCAGACCTGGACTAAAGCATCCGCCAACTCCTGGACAGTCTGTGGTGTAACGTGGCGTTGGTGGATGGAGCGAGACATGATGTCCCAGATGTGCTCAATTGGATTCATGTCAGGGGAACGGGCGGGCCAGTCCATAGCATCAATGCCTTCCTGTTGCAGGAACTGCTGACACACTCCAGCCACATGAGATCTAGCATTGTGTTGCATTAGGAGGAACCCAGGGCCAACCGCACCAGCATATGGTCTCACAAGGGGTCTGAGGATCTCATCTCGGTACCTAATGGCAGTCAGGCTACCTCTGGCGAGCACATGGAGGGCTGTGTGGCCCCCCAAAGAAATGCCACCCTACACCATTACTGACCCACCGCCAAACCGGTCATGCTGGAGGATGTTGCAGGCAGCAGAACGTTCTCTATGGCGTCTCCAGACTCCGACACGTCTGTCACATGTGCTCAGTGTGAACCTGCTTTCATCTGTGAAGAGCACAGGGCGCCATTGGCGAATTTGCCAATCTTGGTGTTCTCTGGCAAATGGCAAACGTCCTGCACGGTGTTGGGCTGTAAGCACAACCCCCACCTGTGGACGTGGGTTGTAGACTCCATCTCATGCTACCACTAGAGTGAAAGCACCGCCAGCATTCAAAAGTGACCAAAACATCAGCCAGAAAGCATAGGAACTGAGAAGTGGTCTGTGGTCACCACCTGCAGAACCACTCCTTTATTTGGGGTGTCTTGCTAATTGCCTATAATTTCCACCTGTTGTCTATTCCATTTGCACAAAAGCATGTGAAATTGATTGTCAATCAGTGTTGCTTCCTAAGTGGACAGTTTGACTTCACAGGAGTGTGATTGACTTGGAGTTACATTGTGTTGCTTAAGTGTTCCCTTTATTTTTTTGAGCAGTGTATGTATGAAGAATCGTTGCTGTAGAGCGAGTTGCCTATTAATCAGAAGGTCGGCGGTTCAATCCCCGGCTCCTCCAGGCTGCATGTCAAGATACTGAACCCCAAATTGCCCCTGGTGGCTGTTCCACAAGTGTATGAATGTGTGTGAATGGTGAATGCAGATGTAGTGTAAAAGCGCTTTGAGTGGAAAGGGGCTATACAGAGCATTTACATCTGTAATATGCCTGCTGCCATTTATAGTGTGTGGTGATAAGAGGCAACTAAACAGCAACTTTTTGCCCCAGGGGCTGCAAAACAGCCACAACATGCAATATTCTCTAGTGTGATTCAGCTTTTCTGACACTGGTATGTCCAGCAGGGGGAACCAGAGGCTATATGATCTACACTACAGAATGGTTTGAGTTTATGGTGTTGATGTTAGTGCAGAGATATGTCTGTTTTTTTCTCAGCTTTAGGTTTCATGAAACAGAATGAAGCTATGCAACTTTATCACAACAGCATAATGGCAAGTTATTTTACATTAAGATATATATTCAAAGACAGTTGTGTTGCACATTGAGTGCAGATGTTTAAGTTGATGGAGTCTGTGTTTACTGAATCAAAGGAGGGAGGAGGAGGGGGGCGGGGCTCCTCCGTGACGAGCTCGTCATGCTGCTATCTGATTGGCGGAGAAGCTGACCGACCGGAGAAGTAAAACTGCCGATGTCAAAGGATCCTGGATCAGCTGTTAGCTGTCGATCTTCCCCCGACATCCACTGATAACAGCGATCGTCAATCCGTGCATCAGGCAAAGAGGTGCTTCTTGTTGTTAGGATTAAAGTCAGAGGCACAGCGGTTTCTCGTCGTTTTCAGGTAAAACTCACGGAATATTAGCCGCCCGCTAACTAGCATTAGCAGCTGCGCAGATTCTTCCATAAAGAAATCTCAAATTATCATAAAAGCAGCGGGCAGCTAAGAAGCTAGCTCAGCGGATGCAGCCGCACACAGCAGGGTATTCAAATGAACACTCTGAACATATCGGCTGGGGTTTAGTCTCCATCACTGAATCATTTCTAACTATCATCACATCATATGTTTTGTATTCGCACTAAAATGAATGGCTGCTATGGCCGCAGCACCAGTTGTTTATCACTGTGACCAAGTGATTCAGTCTACAGTGTGTAAAGCTAATGGGTCAGATCAGATTCTCACAGGTTCATTACAGGAGGACAGACAAGCTGAACTAGTTTTAATGAGACTCAGCGTTATGTGTTGTGTTTTGCTAACCGGTTTTCTGCAGGCAGCATGAACTCCCTCCCTGGAAGGGCCGCACTGTCTCTGTGCAGGCGCACAGCAGCGGGCGGGATGCGGGTCTTCGCAGCGGGCCACCCTGCTGTTGGAATTCCGGCCTCTTTTCAGGCTGTGCGGGTCTGCCACTCCGGCACGACCCGCAAAGGCAGCGTCAGCACCAAGAAGCGGGGCTACGACATCACCAGAAACCCACACCTCAACAAGGTGAGCTCACTGATGTTTCTGGTAACGTTACCGTTTCCTGGCAACATCCATCATTTGCATGCAGAAAATATATTCTACATGGACATGATAACAAAAGGTCTTCCTCAGGTAAATCTGTGGATGGGAGCTCACCTGTACCTATAATGTACATGTGAGGACGTTATGCTGGGCTGTATTCATATGAACATAGCACTGTAGAATATATTTATAATTGTCTTATTGTACGCATTTTAAGGCAAAACAGAACCTATATTTTAGAAGCTGCAACAATAAGTTTTGGTATTGTAACTTAAAAAATACTTGATTAATTAAAATAAATAAATTAAAGAGGTGGTATTATGCTTTTTGGCTTTCCCCCTCTCCTTTATTGAGTTATATCTCTTTTTGTGCATGTAATAGGTTTGCAAAGTGAAAAAGCCCAAAGTCCAGCCCAAAGGGAGTTCCTATCTCCCAGAAAGCACTGCTCTGAACTGCCTGAAAACAGCTCCTTTGTAGTCCAGCTGTTTCCCTTCCTTCACTGTGATGTCACAATGAGAACGCGTCATAAAGCTTGCCAAGCGGCTAGCGGGGTCAGGCACACCCTCAAACCAAGCTAGTCTGAGTGGAGGCCCTTTGATTTTAGTTAAGCCCCTTTTCCACTGCACAGTACCAGCTCGACTTGGCTAAACCATAGACTGTATATAAAACTCCCCTTTGTTTGGTTTTCCATTGTAGAAATGTTGTACCTGCTTCCAGGTACTTTTTTTCATATCCCCTCACCTCATCGAGGTTCCAAGCCAGCTGAGGGATACTAAAATGTAGCGTGAAAACACGCCAGACTGCTGATTGGTCAGAGAGAATATTCACTATTCACTTCATCGCGTGCACCAGACAGAGGCCAGCAACAGAAAGTTTTATATTTTACAGTTTTCGTACGTAATTTCATCACTAAATCCACTTCTGAGAAGTTTTGAGGTGAGAAATCAGCTGTGTAGATTTCGAATATTGACAGTTTTACGAGAAGTGATGGCGGAACAAAAATGTGCTTGAATATTTTCGGAGTTGAGGAGCTCCGCAAGTGTCTGCGGGGGAAGCCTGTACCAACCCGCGGGAGGAGCGTGTGAGGCCGGCCAGCCGCCCGCTCACAGAGCCCTCTGCTCCCGCCGTCACACAGACCGCTGCAGCAACAACGGCAGAGGAAAACACGACTGGAAGGTTTTCATACCGCTTATCTGTCTTTACATCCTGAGTAATGTTGAAACATTTTAACTTAAAAAAGAGAAAGCTGTGTGGATCGCTGGTGTGTGTGTCGCATTGAACGTTACGTCGCGGCAGTTGTGTGTGGCGTCGCTATGACTACAAGCTACGTACTATCTCTGGTACTATCTGCAATGGAAAACAGAGCAGGGCCGAGTAGAGTCGAGTCTATTGATTTGCGCTATGGTAGCATTTTTCAGCAAGGCAGCATAGATCGTCAGAACACCGGCAACAGTTCAACGTTTAACGTAGACTCACTGTATTCCGGACACTTGACCTTTATCCGCAAATTCTATAGTGAGTAGGAATTTTCAGCAGTCCGGAACACCGTGAGTCCTCACTGTAATCCGGACAGTGCGTCTCCCAGCAGTTTTTTCAAGATTTCTCCAAAATGATTAGTCCAAAATGTGTCAATCAAACTTTGGAACGCGTGGAAGGCATGTCCCCAGAGACAGACGAGCCAATCAGGTTGATCTTTCCGCGGATTGATATCTTATGGGACTTTTACTGTGCAAAGTGTCCGGAACACCGTGAATCTACTAGTCCTAAAAGACGATGCAACTCCGACTCTGTTTGGGCCTGGAAATTCACAATCATAACCTGTAAGTATGCTTTATTGGTTGTGAATTATATTTAAAATAAACAAGGCAATGTAACTTCACAGACTGTTCAAGTGCGGATTTGTTGTAAATGTTGGCTAACACAGCTAAAGTTACAGCGATAATTCTAACGTTACACCTGATGTGAAAGCTACTGAGCAAACGTTCAGATTGTTTGGCCAATTTTTATGTAAAATTGAGTTGAAATATAGTGATTTTTGTAGTGGTTTATTGTAAGATGTGGAACAATGATGTTGTGGACTTGTGAGTAACTTATACCATCTGCTAGGTTACGGTCGCAGTCTGAAGCGGCTTTGATTTGGATCACACTACCTTGTTTCTTACGAGCCGCCCTTCTCTGCTTCTGATTGGCTAGTAGTCCTTACCTGGAAACTGCGCATGTGCAACTCCCAACAAAGATTTTATACAAGTAAGATGCCTCACTCTGTAGCTTAAGAGCGGAGCGTACAACACATAGGGTGAAAAGAGGAGCTGCAGCAATGTGCAGTATGAGAAAAATATGGTGTTTTTGGAAAATTAAACCATGTAAACCTGTTCTGATACAACCCCTAATTAAGATTTTGAACCTGAAAATTAGCACAATACCACCTCTTTAATGTTACGGTAGTGTTTAAAAAAGCCACAAAGCTAATGCGTGTTTATCAGTGGAGGAGCGCTAACGGTAATGAGGCGCTAAACTATAGTTTGTGACGTCTTCTAAATATATCTGCGAGCCGCCTGTCTGCAGTTATAGTCGGCATGTCTGAAATGAATAAGCCAGAGCGGACATGAAAATAAACGTGAACAGAAACAAGTAAATAACCGTGCTTTCTGTAGCTCCTCTTTTTGTGACATTGTAGATGTGAAACGCTGTAGTCAGAGTGGCGCTGGTTATAGTTATAATGTTAGTTAAATGAAATCTCAAAGCTGCAAGTCCTCATTGTAGACAGTCATTTAATATTAGATGCATTCAGCAGCAGGTCACTGTATCGTAGACGCCATGATTTAGACAGAATGGTGGTTAAGAAATGGTTTCACTTAGCTTTGGTTAGAATTAAAGAGTGCTGGTAAAGGGATAAACTACATGTTAATATGCTACATTGAAATTATGGCAGATTATGTGTAAACTGAAATACACATGCTTATTCTCTCTCACTGAATAAATTGCACCTTCCAGCAGCAAATACTTATTGATGTGCAATTGTTTACATGTTCACTTTTCAGTTAGATAAGAATTTAGATGCTTAATGAGTAGTCAGGGATCACGATCAAGTGCATTCTCACCTTAGGACCATCTCTGCCTGTTGGTCCTAGTTCACCAAAATCCCCCTGAAAGAGAGTCACCGTCATTAAGCTATAAAATGACATTTAATCTGATAATACAATAATGATACAACATCTCTCATCGTTCACACAAACATACCCTTGGTCCAGGTCTCCCATCTGCACCAGATGTACCCTAGAACAGCATCCAAAACAGCACATGATATGAACTGAGCACATGGAAAGGACAGTTTCTGGCTATAATGTGTACAAGTGTGCCTGCACTCACCCGCGGTCCAGGGAATCCCATCACACCAGTTTCTCCTTTGTTGTCGGCCTGAAATAAAGGAAAAGATGAGCAGAGGACATGACATGCTGAGGTGTAAATGATAGTCTGTGTCTATGTACATATACCTGTATGCATGAATGGGCATTATTGAAAATAGGTATTTCAAATACAAAATAGGTATCTGTAATTTGTATTTGATAGGGTTGATGAAAATGGCTTCATATTCTGTTTCCAAATTCTTGCAGTGTATTGGATTTTGTAGTTTAGAAAAAATACTGTAAAATGCTTTGTGTAGTCTACATGACCATAAAAAACGCTGCCTGATGATGATTCGTGCCTACTCAGTAAGTTGCTCATACTTGATGTGTTGGGATCAGAACAGAAAATTGATCCAGACCCGAAACGTATAGGTTGCCAGCTTTCCATCGATTTTTTTTTTTTTTAGCATCAGTTGCTTGTTTTGGTGTTTGTTTCAGCAGCTATAGGCTACTATAGCCTGTGTAAAAGCATTTCAGAGTTGTTGTACAACATTACTTTCTAATGCCATGAGATGGCATAACTTGCTAAATGTACACATGTGCATTATTCTCATTAACAATACTGTGCTGCAACGCCATTTAACAGCAGGTTGTCAACCCATCCACTCGTTTATTGTAGCTCAGATGATGCAAAGCCCTTCATTACCAAACACCAGGTAACTCAATTAGGATAAAATTATGAGTCATTAACAAATTGTTAAACATGAAACTGTTGGTTACTTTAAAACTAATCTTCATCTGGGTGATCACAGGGACATGTCAATATTTGATCAGTTACCTGGTTGCACATGTCAGATTTATCACTTGACTCATTAGGCAGAGAAGAAGAGAAGCTGTTGCTCTACAACATTGTCCACTAAATCAACTGAGTCAGTGTACAGGTGAAAGAATATATCAAATAGGCCAAAAGGTTTGCAAAGTGATTTTATGGTACCTTTTGAAAAGTAGTTTGTGTTTTTGAAATACAAAATTATGATAGGTTATTATAATACATGGTGTATTTTGTAGTTAATTTTGACACACTTAAAATGAAGGTATCTGGTATCTTATTTTAAAATACATGTTGATGTATCTTTGCCCATCCCTGACTGTGTGGAAATGTGTATGATTGTTCATGAGTGATCACATACCGGCTCTCCTGTTTCTCCTTTTGGACCTTTTTCTCCGGGAGGTCCCTGAAATAATGAAAAGGGATGATTATGGTTATTGGTTCACGTGTCTGTAACACTCCGTGTATTTCATATTTTAGAGACCATTTTGTCATTACAGCAGGTTAATGAATAAAGATGAACATGTTTTGCTGATGTACAGACCGGGGGTCCGTCGCGGGGCTTAGTTTGCTGATGAGTAGAGTTTCCCTGTGGCCCTGGAGGTCCAATGTCCCCCTGTGGTGAAAGTAGGAAGTGAAACAAATCAGTATCAAGTACTCACATATTTTACTTAAGTAAAAGTAGCAATACCAAAGTTTCACAATACTGTATTATAAGTAAAAGCCATGAAAACGCAATCCAACTTAGGTAATAGTACAGAAATAGCAGCAACAAAATACTGTTTCAAAGTAAGTGGTCATTAAGGAGAAAAATTGCCGATATGACTGACATATTACTATATACTGTATGACATTACTAGATTGTTGCTGGAATGTGTAAGCAGGTTTTTACTACCGTAGCTGGTTGAGGTACAGCTAGTTTTAACTATGTTATTTACAATTAGGTAGCAATGCTGCGTTCAAGGCAACTCTGATCTCTGCAATTTCCAACTTCCAACTAGAAAAAGTACCATGGAATGCCACTTGAAGTCAGAGTACAAATATGTATCCCAGCTTCACAAGATTATTATTAAGAGATTATTAGTTTTCAATGAACAATCTTATAAAATCTATTACTTCGAAAAAATACTTGTAACTCAGATAAATGCAGGACAGTAAAAACACAACATTTTCCTGTAAAATGTAGTGAAATAGATTAAATATAAGGAAAGTACAAGTATTTTAAAACTGTATGAAGATTCTCATCCAGGTCATAGTTATCCAACAAAGGTTGAAGTCAAGAGCAACTGGACTTGGTTGAAGATACTGGAAGACGTTTCGTCCCTCATCCAAGGGACTTCTTAAATTCTGACTGACTGGTAGGGTAACTCAGCTATTTAACCTCAGTGGGATCGTTTGCCAGGATCGTTGATACTGCTGGTTCGTTAGTGTTCCTGGTTGCTGTAACGACGTTAGGACTTCCCGAGGCCAAGACTGAACGACCATCATTGGTATCTTCACCTGAGGCCAATAGGTTACGTTTGTTGAGTTTGCTTGCTCTTGGTGGGAACTGTTGGGCTTCTGTAAATATCATCACAGAGTACGGTCTAGACCTGCTCTTTTATGAAAAGCGCTGTGAGATAACTGTTGTTGTGATTTGGCGCTATATAAATAAAATTGAATTGAATTGAATTGAACTAAACAACCACTACACAAACGCATGGCTCAACACAGAAGGGCCAACACCTCAGGTCAAGACTCTGCAGTCTACTTACATCTGAAGGACAGAGGACTTGTTTGAGGACCACCAGGTGCACATTTTAGACAGAGAAGATGGATGGTTTGAAAGAGGTGTCAAGGAAGCCATCTACACCCGGGTTGAGAAGCTGTCATTGAACAGGGGAGGGGGTCTACGCCACCACTTATCCCCCACTTACAATGCTGTCCTTTCATCACTTCCCAGGAAACTCAACAAACGTAACCTATTGGCCT
>NC_060156.1:16735167-16735565 GCF_021292245.1 Micropterus dolomieu | reverse complement strand
TTTAGAGGGCGGCGATCCTTCTTGATGCATCTTTTTAGGGCCCGAGCACGACCGTGCGAGATCCCTATTGAATTTGTAAAGATTATATATATATTTTTATTTTTTAGGGCCCGAGCACGACTGTGCGAGGTCCCTATTGAATTTGTAAAGATTATATATATATTTAGGGCCCGAGCACGACCGTGTGAGGTCCCTATTGAATTTGTAAAGATTATATATATATTTAGGGCCCGAGCACGACCGTGTGAGGTCCCTATTGAATTTGCTAAGATTATTTTTAGGGCCCGAGCACGACCGTGTGAGGTCCCTATTGAATTTGCTAAGATTGTATTTTTTTTAGGGCCCGAGCACGACCGTGTGAGGTCCCTATTGAATTTGCTAAGATTATTTTTAGGGCC
>NC_060156.1:16692952-16735147 GCF_021292245.1 Micropterus dolomieu | reverse complement strand
AAGCTGTCATTGAACAGGGGAGGGGGTCTACGCCACCACTTATCCCCCACTTACAATGCTGTCCTTTCATCACTTCCCAGGAAACTCAACAAACGTAACCTATTGGCCTCAGGTGAAGATACCAACGATGGTCGTTCAGTCTTGGCCTCGGGAAGTCCTAACGACTGTCGTTACAGCAACCAGGAACACTAACGAACCAGCAATATCAACGATCCTGGCAAACGATCCCACTGAGGTTAAATAGCTGAGTTACCCTACCAGTCAGTCAGAATTGAAGAAGTCCCTTGGATGAGGGACGAAACGTCTTCCAGTATCTTCAACCAAGTCCAGTTGCTCTTGACTTCAACCTTCGTTGGATATTTTAAAACTGTACTAAAGTACAATACTTAACTACAATTTACTCATATATAATTATATTCCATCACTGTAAATCATTGCATGGGAAAGTACAGATGTAGAGCTCAAACTGAAGTAGATTCCGAGGATCTAAATTTATTTAACAATTCCCATGCAGCAACAGCAAACAATTTTGTTTTCGTAACATTGCTTAACAGCAATGCAAGTAGACAAGATGCATATTAGCATTAAATTGTTCACTCACTTGTTGTCCTTTGACTCCCTTAATAACTTTGGTCATAGCGCCCTGCCCAGAAAAACAATGTTATTTAATAACATTTCATGCATCATTTGCCTGTCACACATTCACAAAAAATTCTTCTATTATATTGCATTGAATATATATATTTTTATTGCTTTACCTTAGGTCCGCGGGGACCTGGAGGCCCTGGGGGACCCTAGAGGAACACACAGACAGGATCCTAATAAGCACTTTGCATCAAAATAGATTGAGCTTAACAAACTAAATTTAAAATTGCTCCTAAACATATGCCCACACACAAATGCACACTTACCTTTGGTCCTGGGGCGCCTGTGTTACCCTCCCATCCTCGGTTTCCTGGGGGTCCCTGACAAAAATCAAATGACATACAGTAGATGACAAAGATTGCAAAAACAGAAAATTTAGTAAAAGTAGGTTTCAAAGAAGTTGTTCAGAACGAGGAAATGCATTAGTTAGTGCAAATTTGATATGACAATATTACATGTAACAACCATTATGTGATCATCAACAAATCATTTGAATTATGTGTCTTACTATTATTCCGTTGAACCCTGGTGTGCCTAGATCTCCCTGTGTAGACATGGTCAAAGATTCATGAAGTTAATACAATCTATGTGACTTTGTTATACCAAGTTGTAAATGCAATTTTATGATGGCAGAAATTCTCCAGAACAAAAGTCAGGTTTGGTGTACCCTCCTCTTCCTCACCCTGAAACGCTCCATGTACACACTCAGCTCCAGAGAGTCTCCCTTCGCTCCCTTTCTGCCTGGATTTCCCTGAGAAAACAAAGACAGAGTAATCGTCACTTAAAGGAAATCAAACTCTATGTATTTTACAAATCACTATACACATAGGTTTGGAGTTTCGCTTACAGGAAAACCAGGTGCGCCATTATAGCCCGGTTGCCCCGGGAAGCCTGATTCTCCCTGTGTCCCATTACAGCCATCTGCACCTGGCTTGCCCCTGGGCCCAGCTTGTCCGGGGTGGCCCTGCAGAGCGAGAGTCAAACAACAACAGTCAGAAAACATCGTCAGCAGAATCATCACTCTGTGCACATACAGTGAGCTTTTACTGCTTTCCCAAAGACTTATGGATAGACTAACAGGAATGCCGTCATTTCCAGAAAAACCAGGAACTCCAGTCATCCCCTGTGGAGCGACACAAATCACACATTAAACAAGATGACAAACGACAAGAGTCTTGGCATTTTTAACAATTAGACAAAAAAATAGAAGAATATTATACCTGATTTCCTTTAAGACCTATAATGCCGCCACGGCCATGGTCACCTTTCTGCCCCTTTGGTCCCTGGATGCCTGGATCACCTGGTCTCCCAAAAGGGCCCTGTAAGCCCTGAGGACCATGAGGCCCAGGGTGACCCTGAGATTGAGGTTATGAGAAAAAGGAGTTAATCAACTTCACGTCAAGAGTGCAATACACCAGATAAACTGCAAAGTGGCATCACTTTGGCTTACAGTTTAGAGCATAATGTTTTCTGAATCAAATATCGTTTGATTTCCTTTTATCAATAATATCACAACTCTTACATTGGTGACATCTGCAGTAACAAAAAAATTAAAATTTACCTCATGAAAGTAGATTAATTAGAAAAGAAGAGAAGATTTGAAAATAGGACAGGTGTTATCAACAGTATCCCAACAATGCAACAAGTATGACAAACTGTAATCAACCAGTTGGAAACATTTCACATATTTTTTTAAAGTTTCTTACAACTGCTTACACACATTTTCACAACTATGTCTCTTTTTTTTCAAAGGTCTACACACTGCCCTACATTCCCCAAACTGCCCACACAAATTGCAAAATGCCTCATATGTCCTTCAAAAAAAAAAACTGCATTCAAAATGCCATAAACACATCTCAGAATGAAGCACTTGCATGGCAAACACTTTTTTTACAATAGTAAATTTTTGGATATACCATGCACACACTGTTCTAAATCTAATGATCTTTTGTCCTTCATAGGCTTATGTGTACATTTCCATACAATGTTCTAGAGTGAAAGAAATCAGCTGAGAGGTGCTGAAAAGAACACTAAACACCAATGGGCCAATGTTGAAACAGAAAATATTTATTTGGCAAAACATTGCAGTTGTAACAGTAGCAAAGTGTTATATGCAGTAGCATACATGAAACAAAAACCATCAACATATGTGAACCAAAAGTATATATATTTTTTTAGAATAAAAAATTTGTGTGTGTGTGTAGGGTTGTGTAACAATTTTCACTCTGTAAAGAACTCACCAGTGCCAGCAGTTACTGTAAAAACTGTACAAAATATTGTAGTACAGCATTACAACCAACCTCATTCATACAATGCAGTGCAGTAAATGGATGACTTAGAGCTACAAATGTTTATGCAATACCATGTGGTAATACATATTTTATGGTACAATACTGTAATGCTGAAATAGTGATTAGCTAGTTGCAGCCTGTTATAATTTCTGAAGGTTCGAATTATGGACGCCACTGTAAAGCAACTCAAATTGGCCTGGACTCTTAGTCCAGCTTCTCTCGTAGTCAACCTGTGGTTGATCACATGATTAAAGTGTGGTTCTGATCTCATCAGATATAGCTCTCCTTCCTTCACTTCTTCCTTCTTGTCCTCCTCTTCTTCCAACTCTTCCTCCTTGAACTCGTCCTCGTTGTTGTCCCCTGCCTCTCTCTTCTACTCCCCTTGCTCTCTGTCCATTGTTGGTATCCAATGTTCAAACAGGTAATCTGACCTTTGACCTATTTATAGGTCTATAGTATACTAAAGCAGTGATTGGTTAGTGATCATTTAAGCAGTTAAGGGAGGAGTGGCTGTGTGACCTGGTGAATATGTGTAGCATTTTGATTGGTTGTGTTTGAAAAAGGAAAGCAGGTTACTTCCTGTTAGATTTTTGTGTCTTAGGTAGAGAATTGTGTGTAGTGTTTTGAAAAAAAGTGTTTTAAGGCTGAGAAATAGCTGATGGTTTTGGAGATTTGGTGTGTAGTTTTGCTCTTTGAGTGAGTGACACGTCTGCTTGTAGTTCCTGCTTGCACCACTAGGGAGAGACAAAACCCTTTTTCTTTTTCTAGTGAAATCCTCTCCCTCATCACTCCCTGCTCTCTACACCCATCCAGTGGTCAAACACTGTTCCTACAGATGATGTGTAAAACTGATGCCAGAGTAGCAATACAACCAAATCCATACAGTGAGAACATAAAGAAACATCTCAATAATATAACTCACTTAACGTCACTTAACTCCTTTTCAACCTTTTAGGGACAGAATGAGCAGACACAATTACAGATTCTTACACACAAATTACAAAACATATTCTTGTTTTACACGTTATTCTAATTCAAGCCAGATGAAGACACGAGGAGATTATGCTATGGTAGATAAAGCCAGACTCTGCTGTCAAATGTCTCCTTAATAAAAAAAAAAGACACTCACAGTGGCCAAGCAAACTTGAAAGGCAAAGTTAAGGGCTGTTTAAAGAGGATTTTATTAAGTTGTCTGTTTGAAACTGCAGACAGACCCCTAATCTGCAAGCTAAATATAACAGTTTGATCATGACACTCAAAGTGATGAAAGAGAGAAGACAGGAAAGCAGATAGGAAGGAAGGAAGGAAAATGTGAGTCTGGCAGTGGCAGAAGTATGTTTCTGTTCTCCAAACTGCTCCATTTTAAACATCTAATTTGTATCTGCTAATAGGTAGATTCACGATGTGTCTGCGGACTTGGCAGTATAGTATGTCTCTCTTCCCCTGCTTCACCAGAATGGCTGCTGCATGTTGTCAGCAGGATGCAAACTGACACTCCAGCAAAGAGTTATGAATACTGAGGAGTTGTTCAGTGCAGGCAGGGTGTGTGAGAGCGAGGTGCTTCAACTGAAAGATCAGAAAGAACAGGTGCCTCAAAAACAGACACACATATACATACATCTCAGTGTTGGACTGGACACAGCCAGGGTTTGAGAGGGGCAGAGAGTTGACAATGGCTGGTGGGATAGAAACAGAATAAAATGGGGACAGCATATTTAAAAGGGTCAAACAAACACGTGAGGGCAAAGACACCATGGGAATTGGGCGTGTTTGTATGGTCTGGGAGTTCAGGGGCTCAGTAAGTGGTGACCTCTGAGGTTTTGGGGCCTGGCAGTGTTCCTGTGAGAACCAACAAACACAGTGACGCTGTTTGTCCCCAGACAGAAATGCTCTGGGCCTTGTTATATGAAGCTAGAGCCAAGGGTCTCGAAGGAATTAATAAAACTGCCTAAACAATGTCAAACAACAATTCAAACAACCTCACAGGCAAATCAGATGCACATAGTGTGAGATAAAGCCTTGGCCTCTGTGTGTGTGTGTGTATTTGATAGATAGTCCGAGCTTTGTCTATGGGGGCCATTTTGGAACAGGAGGTGTGTGTTTTGTCTCTGGATCAATCCGGACAATGCAGCTGTTGCGTATAGAGCAGACAGACCATAGTCCTGTCAAAACAACTCAAACTCAACATGAATAACTGGCGGTACATCATAGTGTGAACTGTGAATTTTTACATTTACAGACGAAATCAGCCAGAGGAATGGACTGATTAGGCATTCAGACGTGTGATCAAATCAATATATCTTGCCCACAATGGAGATGGTATCACCACATTGGGGATTCTGCACAACACAACCTAATATGAAACATAAGCAGCCATCAGAGCATACTGCACTGATTCACTGCATTGTAAAGAGATTTCAACACCACAGAGTTTTTATTAAGACAAATGAGATGAAACAATGTGTGTCAGACTGCTTGGGGTCATTTCAATTCAGAAACAAGACTAACGTTCTACAGCCACTCTAGCAGCCCTGTCAGGCTACACTTAGCCACAGTAGTGCTAAGTAATGCTAACATCAGCTCACTAACATGCTCACAATGACAATGCTAACATGTTTATGTTTAGCATGTATAAGGTTTGCCAACGTTGATTTATCTTCACTCGAGCTTCTGAGCAGCTAGATTCGGTGCACATCCGGTTCCAATGTTGTTGTTAGCGCTGGTTGGCACCCAGAGCTCTGTTGGACTACTACTGCATATTTATATAAAAACGGACAAACCTGGACATTACTTGGAGAAAAGAAAGCGAGGAAGTTGAACTACCTGGTGAGTTCAGAAAATATGTGTCTGTAATTTTATTCCAGCTATCGTTGTACTTTATTGTGAACAAGTTAGCGTAGCATAGCCCTGATTGATCCAAACTCCATTCAGAAAACAAACATTTTATAAGTTGTTGTCATGCGGTCTTGCTGACAGACCTGACAAAGCATGAATTCATATGTTATGAATCTGCACCATAATGTAGTTATTTGACATCAGTTTGATCCGTTTATTGCTATTTAATCACAGCAAAATGTTTACTTGGGGTTCATACAGCTGTAGCAATGGCTAGTTTTGTTTATTCGTGTTATCGTGTTGTGTGTGAATACTTGACAGTTGTCCAGCGATAAAACCCCCGCAAGGAAAGCGTTGCGAGGATTAAATTCTCGTTTGGTCTGAATGCAGCATTACACCCTTCATGTTCATGTCTGTCACGGTTTTGGTTTTGTTGTCTGTTTCTAGTTTCCTTATTTACTTTGTAGTTGTCTGTCACCATTGTTCCTTGTGTTACTGCCTGTCTTTGACTGTTGTACCTGTGATCACCTGTGACTCATTATTCTCATCCCTTCCATGTGTATATATGGTAGTCTCTCTGTTGTCTGTTGCTGATTCATTGCTTCATTCATGTCTCTTGTGTTCCTGCTCCGTGGTTATTGGATTTTCCCTGCTTTCGTGTTTCATGTTTCTGGCCTCTAGCGTTGTTCCCCGTTTTTTTCCACTGTATGTTTGGACTTCAGTTTTCATGGACTACTCATTTTCAGTTGTGGATCACTGTGTTTATTTGGACTGCCATTTTCACAACACTTGTGAATGTTTCTCCGCTCCCATGTATGCACTTGCCCTTGATATTCTGTGTAGCCTTCTAGCTACACGTAACATTGGCACACCTCTATCTCTCTCTCGTCCACATGCTGCTAGTCACACTAGTTATTTATTTATGTTATTATGGTTTTTATCATTTGTAATTCATTCGCCATTTAAATAGCAATGCGCAAGGTACAGGCACCCCTGACTTTTAAAGGCAATGGGAGATAACACTCCTATTGGTTTAAATGTTCAGTGTGTAAGTTTAAGGGCTGCAAATTGCAACCAACTGCTCAAGTCACCGCTCACCCCTCCCTTTGCAAGCGCGGGGGAGAAGCTAGGGTGGCTTTGTCCTAAATAATATGTGTGGTCCTCCATCTGTCCACATTTACAGTCTCCTCTTACTTTCAATGAACCCTACAGCTACTAGTACTACTACTACCACTTCTTCTTCTCCTTCTCCTTATCTTCGTACGTATTCAACATAATGATGAAACGTGCTCTGTAGAGCAGTTGTCAATTGGGGCTACTACTCGGGCACTGACCTGGCACGTCACACATATTTGTTGTTGATTGTTGATCTTTGTTGTTGTATATTTTTATGTTGTCAGTTTATATGTACACAATATTCTTTGTTACTTCTGCACGGCACAGACCCAGAATAATGCACATGTATATATCTGTAACATTGTTCTTCTATTCCATATTTATATATTTCTACATTTATTTATGTTGACTGTATGTTTGTGTACGTGTAGCACCTTATCACCACAGCAAATTCCTCATATGTGTAAAACACTACTTGGCGATAAAGCTCCTTCTGATTCTTCTATTGTAGAAACATTCATTCATTCATTTAGCTGACGCTTTTATTCATGTCAGAGGTCACATGCCTCTGGAGCAACTAGGTGTTAAGTGTCTTGCTCAGGGACACATTGGTGGATGGGTCACAGGCATGTGCCTTATCCACTGGGCCATCACCAACCCCAAAGAAACATGGTGGCGCAACATGGCGACTTCCATGTAAGAGGACCCTTAGTGTATGTAGATAGAAATAGCTAAGGTAATAAAAAGATAACGGCTCATTATGTAAGGTCTTAATACAACACTGAAAAAATAGTTATGTATATTATATTGCATTTCTGTCACTAGATCTTCTTAAATATTACACAGTGAACTTTAGGGCTGGGTATCGTTCAAAGATTTTTCGATATCGATACGATACCTCAACTTCGATACTGGTTCCTGAACGATACTTTTTTCGATTCCAATTTTATTCTCAACAAACGGAGAACCATTGTTGTTTGTAAAGTAACTTAATTATCACATTATTATTATCATTCATAATTTGTTATTTTAATAATTGTTCCTTTGAAAAATGCTACGGCTTGTCAAAACCATGACATATTATCAATGTAACATAGGCCTATATTGTGTTTTTGTTGTTTTTATTCCTCTTTCTTTAGTTTTTATAATGTCATTTCATTGTTTATTAATTATATCTTTTTTATGTGTGTGTGTGTGTGTGTGTGTGTATATATGTAAATTTGTGCTCTGGCAACATTGCAACCTAAACATTCATGGCAATAGGCCTGAGAGAAAGAGAGAGAAATCTCTCCTCGCTTGGAAACAAGTTTCTGCCACTACATATCAAAGTTTCCTCCTCACTATAGGAAGAGGTGTCCAGGCAACAACTACCACAATAGAAAGTAAACTCAGTCGTGTGTGTGTCTTTATTCCCCTGCATCAAAGTTGCAGACATCAGCCCAAGGATCGGTATGTGATGCCACCGTCACGCAGAAGCGCTTCCGCCAGCTACACATACAGGTCCGTGTGTGGCGATGGCGTCACTTACTGATCCTTCAGAAATGCTTGGGAAAATGTAGCGTGTGTGGACAAGAACCTCTAGGTATCAAAATTTGGTACCGAAAGACAAGGCATTTTCTGATACTTGATGGTATTGAAGCAATTCGGTAGGTGCCTAAAAAGTATTGAACTCGATACCCAGCCCTACTCAACTTTTTAATTCATTCTACGCGCAAAACACACCATTGGCCATGTTTCCATCCAGCTGTCATGCACATTTTAAGCATGACAGCTGGTTTAAGCATGACTTTTGAAATGTCGCAAAAAAGGAATAAATTATAAATGCGAAATATGTGCGTTTCCATCAGCTGGTTTGGAGCGAATAAACCAGGCTACGGCAAGCGTAGTTACGTCAGTAGTTGATTTTACACATGGCTGTAATAAACAAGACGTATGGCTTCCAAACCAGAAATAAAACCAGTCGCATGGAACTGATGGGCATTGATCTTAGAAAAAACAGAGAGAGGTCCTCAGGAATGTGTTTCAAGCGGGCAAGTTGCTACCAGCCATGTCTCCGCACGTTATGGGAATATCCGGCAAGATGCTGACAGCGGAAACAGCTGATCAGACGTGAGTTACAAGTTTGCTACGTCAAAACGTATTCGGCAAAAGTGTTTCCATCTCTCATTTGGCGCATTAACTGTTTTTCGACAAAGGCAAAAACCACCTCAAGTGAGCGTAAAAACATTTTAGCGATTTCAGGTTTATTTTTCGAATTTTGCCGTTTCCATCAACCTTTTGTAATGCGATACTTCAAAATGTGCATAACAAAAACGCTGAAACACGGCTATTGATTGAGAGGAAACTAAATACAACACCTTTGCACCTTACGTTCACCCAGATTAAGTCTCGTTTAACTAGCAAAAGTGGAGTTGGACATGCCATAAAGGCACTAAACCATGCACTGTAGAGCATTTAAATAGGGCAGAAGTTCTTTTTTCATTCTTCCCATGACAATTTCTGTCACTTTTGATGTATACAAACAAATGCAACTCCACCAATGACTCATTGTACTACTGATTTATAGCGTGCTCATATGCATATATTTATTGTGTCCAGACTACAAAGACATGTAAAAGTATGTCTAAATCAAACTGACCACATTGTGCAATACAGAATACAGTAGCCTGTTGTTTCATTAGCACTCTAGACGCTGATCATTTCCCTTGTCTATGATCTCCTGAGCTTCATCTCTCTCCAGTCCTCCCCACTCTTTAATTAGCATTCCTCCACAGCTTCACTTCCTTCATACCTCTATACTCCCCATTCTTATCGGCTCGCACTTCTTCCAACCAACATTTCCTCCCCTCCTCTTCAAAACTGACCACATGTAAGCCCATGTGGGGAGAAAAACGTAGTATAAAGTTGAAACAGCAAGAAAAATCAAAAGTAATGGGGAGAATGCAAGAGATGCTGCAAAACAAAAGAAAACAAATGACTATGTTTGAGTTGGAATGAGTGGATGGACATAGCAGAAACCAGGCTGTCAAGGAAAGTAGAAATGCAGATATAAGGAGAAAGCATTCTTTTGTCACATAGTATAATACAATTTTGAACCTGTGTATACCTGAAATGTAGATTAGGGGAAGTCGAATGCTCTTCAAACGGACATGTCTCGGATTCACTAAAGGACACTAAACATACATACATGAGATCAGAGTTCCCCTCTGTCTTTGAAGGCTGGTCATGACTTTACCTGATTATGAAACTCAGGATACATGTGCTGCCCTCTGGCCTTTTTCTGTAACTGTAGCCGTCTGTGCTCCTTTACTTTTCATCCTGTCACAGATGGCTCACGTCATAACTTCAGCCTCTTGCCTCGTGAGCTTCATAATGGGATACGACGAGCCATCAATCAGCAGTCGAATCTACTAAAGTCACCAGGGGGAAGAGAAGGAAATGAGGCAGGCAGAGGGTAGATCACAGCTGACCAGTAATCTGCAGGAGTTTAACCTCTGATTGAAGCCACTGAGGTATTGTAGACAGTCAAGTCAAGTACATTTTATTTACGGTATAGCCCAGCATATTTACGGCAGCCCCAAGAAAATGCTTGTTTGTCTCAGAAGGCTTGACATTTTGCACAACATACGACTCATTCCACAGTTCATTGGTAATTTTATGGACTTGGACTGTTGTTTGGACAAAACAAGCTATGAGAAGACCTCAGCTTGAGCTTTAGTGAACTGTAAGTAATTTTATACTATTTTTTGACATTTCATTGACCAAATGAGCAATTACTAAGAGAAAATAATTGCAAGGTTAATTGATAACAAAAAATGTTAGCTGCAGATCCAAAATTAAGTGTAGAAAGTTAAATAGTAGTAACTCTAACCCTGTGCGAAAAACCAAATCAAAACCAAAAACAACCTTGCTGCATGTTATTTAATCCCAAATCACTCAATCTTCTTTATCTAGAACACACACACACACACACACACACACACACACACACACACACACACACACACACACACACACACACACACACACACACCTCTACCTTTATCCAAACAAGGGCAATACAGCATAAGACTGCTATGACATTTAAACAGTTATGTCAACACTATGATGTGTGTTAAAGAGGTGGTATTATGCTCATTTTCACGTTCAAAATTCAATTAGAGGTTGTGCCAAAACAGGTTTACATGGTTTAATTTTCAAAAAACACCATAGTTTTTTTTCATACTGAACATTGCTGCAGCTCCTCTTTTCACCCCGTGTGAAGGCTTTGTTTTAGACATGGAGCGATACACCTTGTTTCTAAATGATCTTTGGTGGGAGTTGCACATACGCAGTTCCTAGTTAAGGACTACAAGCCAATCAGAAACAGAGAAAGGCGGGTCAGCCAGAAGACTTAAACAGCTTTGGTTCAGCTGTAGGCTACATGGACTGCAGCAAGAGTTTCAGAGTGGTGAGTTATTAATCTATAACAAAAGTATTTTTCATTCATAAAGTTTTAACTGAGCTCTGTCTCTACATCAGACAGTCAGGACTGCAGAAAAGATCATTGATGCCAACCTGCCCTCCATTGAGGACTTATACATTTCCAGAGTCAGGAAACAGGCAGGAAACATTACTTCAGATCCATCTCTCCCCGGACACAACCTGTTCCAGCTTCTCCCCTCTGGTGGGCGCTACAGAGCATTGTACACCAAAACCAACATACTCAGGAACAGTTTCTTCCCACAAGCCATCACTCTGATGAACAGCTGTCTCTGACTCAGTGTCAGGAACACTTCCTGTGCAATAATTCCTGTTTACTGGCTACCACTTATTTATTTATTCATCATTCTCCATTTCAAAGCTGTTCATACTGTTCATATTGTATATTGTGTATATACTGTATACCAAAGCACCTACCTCATGTATATAACACCTGCATAAAATACTTATTTATTCCAGTATTCTTTGCACTCATCACACTGTGTACATGTATGTGCACCTGTATATCACATCCACCTCCGACATGTACATACTAATAACATTAATGGTAATAATAATTTTCTCCTGCATCCTTTGCACTCTGCTCATTGCTCTATTGTCTCAATCTGTCTGTTTTGTTTATAGTGTGTATATATGTGTCCTCCTATACTGTAGCCTGTGTTTGATTTTTATTACTGTGTCATACTCTGCATGCCAGTCTCTCTGTTTTCCTCTGTTCATCACCCTGCCTGCCTGTGTCTGTCTGCTGTCGTTATTAGTATCACCTGTGCATCTCCTCCCAGCTCGTTAACCCTGTGTATATATCCTTGCTTGTTTCCCACAGTCTTTGTGTGTTTGGAAGGGAGAGTAGAAGTGTGTGGTGCAGTTCAGTGTTTTTCCACCAGTGTTTTTGAGGGCATGTCGGAGCTTTAGCGTTCATCCTGTGTCGTCACAAGGATGAAAGGGAAACAGCTGGACTATAAACAAGCTGTTTTCAGGCAGCTCAGAGCAGAGGTTTCTGTGGGAGATGGGAACTCCCTTTGGGCTGGACTTCGGGCTTTTTCACTTTGCAAACCTATTACATGTACAAAAAAGAGATATAACTCAATAAAGGAGAGGGAAAATGCATAATACCACCTCTTTAATGTTTGAGGTTTGGGTTGGATCTGGGTGTGATTAGGTCATAAAGAAGTGTGTTTGTAACTCTACAAGCTCACAGCAGTGAAACATGCTTCATACACCAGTCACTGATGTATGAGGACATTTCACAGTGAGATTTTCAAAACGAGACATTACTGCACTTTAATGGGTTTTTTGAATGGCATGATGCAGTCACTTCCTTTTATAACATACATTTAAGGTCTCAGCTCCAGAGAAACACGGCTGTAGTGGGGTAAAATAATTTATATTTATAATTAATTATAATTTATATCGTGTGTGTGTGTGTGTGTGTGTGTGTGTGTCTGTGTGTGTGTATATAATATATATGTGTGTGTGTGTGTGTGTGTGTGTATACACACACATACAAGACATTAGGATTGTTAATAAACAGACTATAGGAAAGATTGTAAAAAAAGCAATAAAACACCAGCTGCCCACTGGTCTGCCAACAAGTGCCTGCTTTTCATCTTATCACATCTCACCTCATTTGATGGGCATAAACACTGCACACAAACACACTCATAAAAACCATAAAAACACACACAGACACTCTGGTTAGGTGAACAAAGCAACCGGGACTAAGGTGTGGGATGAAGAGATGCTGGTGAAAACAAATCACTCTTTTGTAATGCAAAAAGGCAGAAATATTATATATATATATATATATATATGTTATGCTAATACTTCATGTCTTTCCTAGCTATTCCTTTCTCTACCATGGCAATATTTATTTCAAGGATTAACGCCTTCTTTCCTATATTATACATGTCATTGACAAAGAGATGTCCCAGCCCCATCTTTGCAGCTGTAGGAATGTGGGAGGAGGATTTTGGACAGTCTCCTCCATTTAAACCTGACATGTGAGAGTCCGGATGAGGAGAGAACTGGTGCCTGCTGGATTGCAGAGGTTTACAGCTGATTTGAACCAAACATGTAAACTAAAGAATGAGAATGTTGTGGTGCTGCCGAGGAAGATTACCAACTAACTAATCTAATATGATCCAGAGATGCAGATGTGAGACAGCTATTACAAGTAAACTTTCTATCTCTTTCAGAGAGACACGATTAAAGGGACAGTTAATCCAAATTACAAATCTCATTTCAAATTCTCATGCACTAGTTCCTCTATGGTGTCCCTGAGGATTTGCTCTTTTCAGTGCAAGTTTTGAGTTCCTTCTTGCGGCCACCTCAATACAATGAACGGGAATGTAATTTTCATGAGTTGCACTCACAGCATTGAAAGGTTATTAAAACATTTCAACACCAGCATATCTCTAAAAATCATTGCACTGTTACTGGGGAAAAACTGTTCACAGTGAGATCTGTGGATTGAAAATATAAATAATAAATATACATCTAAATAAAAATGAAACAAAAGCTACAAGCATGGATAGATAGCATTACAGGTAATAAATAATGTTTTTCTTTGTAATTCTGCTGAACTCACCCTTTTAAAGGTTCAGTGTGTAAGTTTTATTGGCATCTAGTGGTGAGGATTGCGAATTGGGTATAGTTGCAAAAGAGCACACTTCTGTCCACACCCAACAGTGATGCAATAAAACTTCAAACTTTCAACCACAAATGGCAGTAAAACGCTTTCAGTCCAGTGCTGTTGTAAGTTAAATATTTACCAATGAAGGAGATCTAGCACATTTAGCTTGCTTTTTCATTTTCCCCTATAAATATGTCTGGATTTGATTTCTTGCTTTTCTAAATACAGTTGGATTTAGAAGTTGACATACACACCGATCAGCTATTACATTATGACCACTGACAGGTGAAGTAAATAAATAACATTGATTATCTCGTTACCATGGCACCTGTCAGTGGGTGGGATATATTAGGCAGCAAGTGAACATTTTGTTCTCATAGTTCATACGTGAGAAGCAGGAAAAATGGGCAAGCATAAGGATTTGAGCGACAAGGGCCCAATTGTTATGGCTAGACGACTGGGTCAGAGCATCTCCAAAACGCTCTGCAGTGGTTAGTACTTATCAAAAGTGATCCATGGAAGGAAAAGGTGTAAACCAGTGAAAGGGTCATGGACAGCCAAGGCTCACTGATGCATGTAGGAAAGCAAAGGCTAGCCCGTCTTGTGCAATCCAATAGACGAGCTACTGTAGGTCAAACTGCAGAGTGTATGCTGGTTCTGATATGACCAGCAGGTGGTCATATCAGAACCACCTGCTGGATCACCTGCATCATATCGGTGTATTTAGATTTCCACTTTCCACTGCTTTGCTTGTGTAATTCTAAGCCAGTGCCTTCATGACATCTGACCCATATCAAGAAATTCTGGGAACATCCTTCTTCCTCACACGGTATGAAATGCAGCAACCATAATCTCAACTCAATTAAAATCAAAGGGTTTTATTTCCATGAAAGTACAATACAGGACAATGTTGCCAAAGCATCAAAATATAATTTCTGCAAATAATTGGACAGCACGTCACAGAACAACACAACATCTAAATTGATCTATATTAATTATGTACACAATATTTCCTATGCGCCTGTCCTCTCCTGGGTCTATGTGGGTGTCTTAGCATTTTACATTCCTAAATCACAGATCTATTAAAAGTCCCCCCTTCTGACACCATAAATTTCATCTGGACCCAGACTGTCCCCTGGGGTGGATGGTTTGGGAATCTCGCTCAGAACAGGATGGGAACACACAGCCCAGTGCGCAAACCTCTGACCTCAGAGAGGAATAAAATAAATCAATAAGCAACTGGCTGGAAGCTCCCTCTGTTATTCCATCTGTCTGTCTGGAAAAACCGGGGCATTTTGAATTTTTTTACACAAGAAAAAGATGGTTACTAAGTAAAACTTCAATTTACAGCTAAAGAGTGTCAACTGAGACAGGAGATATGATATATCACAGGGAATGGTAGTGGCAGAAGCTCAGTCTGTAAGGATTAGGCTGGGAACCGGAGGGTCACTGGTTTGAATCCAGCTTGGACCAGAGTTGCGGAACGTGGCTAGGTTCAGACTGCAGGCCTTAATGCTCAATTCTGATTTTTTTCTCCGATCCAATTTTTTGTAAGTGACCCGCATGCGCAGAAGAACAACACGATGTCACACGCAGCAGCAGACTTTCATATAGAAGTAAACAGAGGTTAGCTGCATTTAGCGACTACTTGCTAACCCTCCCAATTTTCACGGAAGACTCACGTTTTTCATTATCCTCTCACCGGTCACATTTTCCCAAATTATGACAAGTGCTCACAACTTTCTGTTCTTTTTATCACGGTGTCTGGCGCTTTAAACCCAAGTGCTACATAACTCACTACCTCTCTCTCTCTCCACTTTGTTGGCACGGACACAAGTAGCATGCACGTAACTCAGAAGAGAGCTTGCGTTCCGGTGGATTTCAGGTGGAAGAAAGGGAATTTGTGTGCAGATGATAGCAAGGTAGAGAAGAAAGAAAGCCATAATAATGGCTTATAATGGCTTTTTGTGGAGCTTTTTCATTCATAGTGGCTCCGTCTACAGCAGGACTGTGATAACAGCTGCTCTAGAGGTTAACCTGCAGTTAGTAAACGTGTTTAGCTCAGAATTGGCCATCTAAAATTAGCTTGCTTCTTGCTTTAGCTACGACCTACAGGAGGTTAGGTCCGACTGTTGTTCGTTGTGAAAAGATGAATGAGTGTAAAACTTGTGGTGGTCGATTAACATAATCATTTACGTCCCGCTGGCTGCCATCAGGTTAATTAACGTCGGCTGCAAACAGGTTACAGGTTTATTATGAATCATGCAACGTTACAGTTTTATTTAGTTGACATTACTCCGGTTTGAGAGTCTGGGGGTGTGTTGACTTACAGTAGTTAACTGTCATTAGTTGTACACGCATTGGACATTAGGCTACATGGTTGTGCTCTGAGAAAAACAGGTTACAGGTTTATTAGTGATCATGTAATGTTACAGCTTTATATAGTTAACGTTACACTGGGTTTGAGAGTCTGGAGAATGTGTTGACTTACAGTAGTTTAAGCTGCCATTGATTGCATTGCACATTACATGGATGTGCTCTGTAAGTGAAAAACATGTTACAGTTACAGAATTCCTTATAGCTATGCAGTGTTATAAGCAGCCTTGATTGAATGCAGCTGGTGATACAACAGTCATTAAAACCACAAGTGACTTGGACTCTAGCTCAGAGTCTTGTGATTCCATGTTACTTGGCCTGTTCACACTGTTATAAAAAGATCAGATCTGAGTCACATATGGACAACAAAATTGGATTTGGGTCACTTTGTCCTGCAGTCTGAGTGCAGCCCAAGTGGTATCAATATTGTGGTAAGATAATTAACATTTAGTATTTAGCTAAATGGACACACATCTTACTCTGTTGCAACAAAGTTAATACCCAAAATCTCAGATGGCTTGCCCTCCTAGTGACTGTAAACACTGTATCTGCTTAGAAATAACACTGGAATCTAAACAGAAAAGGTTATGGTGAGAGACGACGGATGCTAAGCAGTGTGATGTCATCAATGTGAGACAGACCACTGACAGCCCCATACTTCCACAGAAACTTCTACAGATCAGAGTGAGTGCACTTACATTCACACAACACTCACTCATGTAAACTCCTCCTGGTGAGTGTCCCTGTGAGCTGCCTGCTGAGGATTAACAGTATGTGATGTTGATGAATATAAATGGATAAATTAAGGTTAAGGTATGCTTGAAATAAATGTGTCTTCTGAAAACATTGGAAGGTTCCTAATCACCAAAGGCAAAGGCAGTAAGAAAACTACTACTAGTGTCACAGTGATGGACAAGACGTGATATTTGAACTAATGGGATATTGCTGCACACTTACACTTGCATTCATGGCGTCACACTCGGTTGCAAAGAAAGAATGAAAAAAAAAGAAGTTCAAATCCTGCATAAATTCATACCTCTGCACCCCTGGCCAATCACTGCATTAGGAAAGATACAAAATTTGTTGGATGTAGCTTCCTCGATGTCAGAAAGTGTACAGAGAGGTGGTTTCATCTATGCGACAAGCACTTTGATTGAAGCATACTGATGTCTTTATTTACTGGACATCAGCAGCGGTTCAACAGTTTGAAGTCTATCTGCGTCCTGCAGGAAATAAGACAAAGAATGAAGGAAGAACGAAAGGAAGGAATGAAGGAAGTAAAGTTAAAAAAACAAATGAAGGAAGGAAAGGTGGTGTGGAAAAAAAGGAAGTAGAAGGGGAAACGGTAAAGAAAGGAATAAAAGTCAAAAGGAAGGAAGATAAAGACGAAACAAATGAATGTAAGGAAACAAAGATGCATCAAGGAAGATGAAAGGACAGGAAGCAAGGAAGAAAAGTAGAAAAGAAAGAAAAGAAGGAAACAGTGAAGGAAGAAAAGAGGCCAAGTAGGCAAATTACAGCACGTAAAGACTAAATGTCTGCCATTTCTCTCTGACACACAGTCAGACTGAGACCCTTTGGTGGACTTGTCCCACTGCTCAACGATCCAACTGGCATGTTTTTCTTGGATACATTTTTCTTGGACTCATTTCCTAAAGATCCACATCCTTTCTACATGATGCCCAAGGGGGAAACGGAGCTCAGTTCCCCTGGAGGGGTGGAGGGAATTCGGGGTTAGGGGAGAGTCTTGAGGGGCTCCACTAGGAGGACAATAAGGTTCCTCAAATGGATGCCCTGATGGGGACTCGGGCAGAATAAATAAACATCTGTAGATGATGTTTAGATATCACTTAGAGTGTGTTTAGATTTCCTGGCTGAAGTCAGGGAGGTCAGCTTTCCGAATCCCGGGCTGGAGGACACTGTCCTACTTCTGAAAATCTTTGATGACCGTGGTGGATCAGAGCGGATATAAAATGATACTCTGAGAGTTACAGAAAAAGCAACAAGGCCATGCAGGCTACAGGTGGAACAGCAATATATGAAAGATGGTGATGGAGAATGACCCATCAGAAAGTTTGAAATGTTGCTGTGGAGACAAACCTCCAGCGGAATTTGTGAACACATCACTTCACATGACTGGTGCGACAACATGTTCTCCTGACTCATCCGCTTAAAATTTCTCATGTGCAAAGAGAGAGAGAGATGAAGTAGAGTGCTAAAAACAGATGACATTCAGACAAACACCAGTCATTTCTTGTCCCTTGCTTTGTTTCTCATGGAGGTCTGCTGCTCTTTGTTTAGCCATTTGGCACCAAGTTGTTTGGCTGCTTTGAGACCAGTTTACATTAGAATTAATATGTTTAGACTCTGAGCTAATTTCTGCATGCACATGTGTCATCTTCACCAAACACGTGCGCACAGATGTGCCAGAGGTCTGAAAGCATCCAGAGCAGAGAGAGAAGGAGGCCTGCTAATGACCAGTGGTTAGGCTGAAGTGTATGTGTGTGAGAGTCTTATGTGTTTTGAG
Organism: Micropterus dolomieu; assembly: GCF_021292245.1. Classification (NCBI taxonomy): domain Eukaryota; kingdom Metazoa; phylum Chordata; class Actinopteri; order Centrarchiformes; family Centrarchidae; genus Micropterus; species Micropterus dolomieu. Next base: position 16,716,243 of record NC_060156.1, on the reverse strand, counting down.
GGTGCGTGTTGAAGATCAAGACTCGAGGGAGGTGGGATCCCAGGCAGAGAACAGAACCGATTGGATCTCCGTCTATGCCAGGGGTTTCTGGGGCCCGACACCTGTGCTGTTGCCTCACGTTAGAGGAATGAGGCGTCTCAAGTCTGTAGTCCGAGCACACATATGTCTCAACAGGACACAGCTGCTGCCTGTGTGTGTGTATGTAAGAAAGAGCGAGAAATTGCGCACAGTCTCAAATGAGGTGTTGCCCTCACCTCAGAGACCATCCACCTGTGTGCCTGTATCATGTGTCTGCATGTGTCTGAGTGCATGTCTGACTGTAATGAAGTCCATCATGGGTGTGTTGCCTCTATAATCCTTCTGTTATATTTATCACTGTGATTATAAAGCCATTACAGCTTCTATACAGTGGATCGCCCAGAGCGCAGAGAACTTCTGTTCATAAAAGTCCACCAAGGAAAACTGAATTTCCTCAAAAAACCTGTTCTCTGACATTTTGAATCACACACTAGGGCACAAAAGTATGTATATTGAGTTATATTTGAAGTATAACAGTTTTATAGGCCTCAGGAGCTATGGAATTTGAGAAAGTTGTTTTATATTTCTCTTAATAATGTATTTTACATTGTTATTTTGATGTAAAGCACATGCTTATGTTTAGCAGGTACAGTATGTTTACCCTGTTAGCATGCTAACATTTGCTAATTAGTGCTAAACACGTAGTACAGCTGAGACCGATGGGAATACCATTAGATTTGTAGGTATTTTGTCATAAACCAAAGTATTAATGAAATGTAAATTTTGACCTGATGATTGCGCTGGATGATTAGTTCATAGAATCACCAAATCTATTACAATTCACCCTGAGGGGGACATAAATGTCTATACAAAATCACATGGCAATTCATCCCATGGCTATTTCACTTAAAACCAAAAATGAAAACCTCATGGTGAAAAGTCACCAAAGACATTAAGATTCCGCATCTGGGAACTATGAATGTATGCACCAAATTTCATGGCAATCCATTAAATAGCTGATGAGATATTTCAGTCTGGACTAAAGTGGTGAACCAGCTGACCAGCATTTTGAATTGAAAAATACAACAACACACAAGAATGGGAAAAAACAAGTATGGAAAATTAGATTTATGGTCAAATACCCAGCTGTGATTTTGGCCTTGACTGACATGGACTGCAGCCAGTCACATACAAGCATCGGGGATACCCATGTAATCCTCCAGGTCTCTTTTTGCACTCACCAACCCATCCAGATGGCCCAGCTCACAGTTCAATTTTGCCAGCCTGGAAAAGTTTTTAATTTTCCCACATAGGGATGGAACACCCACTGCCATTCCATCTGCAGTCCACATTCCTGGGTAGTTTGCAAGGCAGCAACTCGGGGTGGAGGTCAATGTATGTATGTGATTTACTGACTGAACGAATGGCAGGTGGGTATCTTGGGTATACATGTAAATCACATCAGATGTATCTCTAATTTCATTAAAATGTAGAGGGCGGTGTTTTTTTTTACTTCTGCCATGGGGAAAAAACTTTGGTCATATATCACACAGCATTTCCAAAATTATTAAATTACAGAGTGCTGAGTAAATGTTGCACCATTGCCATGGGAGCCCAAATCTCTGTTCCTGAGAAAGAAAGTCTGCACTGAAAACATGTCTTTTTCAGAAAAATTAAATAAATATCAGAAATCTAATTATTTCCTCTGTGGCTGGCCCGTGATGTAGGTTTCACGACACGGCCTGATGGGGAACACATGGTGTTGCTGTGGTGACCCACAACTCTGGTCACATTTTTCCAACAGTCTTGAGGACCCTCTTTGTGGACCATAACATTTCCTGACTGCTGTCTGCATTTCAAATGCATAGATCCCAGAGGACGTACAGTGTTAACACCTTATTTAACCAACTTTCCTATTGTGAGAATACAGATTTGATTGATGTGGAATACATGGTGTGTGTCCATATGTGTGTTTCAATGAGACAGAGAGGAAGATGGACTGAACTGGCAACAGAAGGTATACAGGAGAATAATGAGGAAACAGTTCAGGGTGCAGGGTGGTTACAGGACTTAAAAGCAGCTTATTACCATATTTCTCAGTGATCAGGGCTAAAGTATGCTTAAGTTCAAGGTCCTAGGAGGAAACCCAGCCACAACACGACACAGAATTTCTGGCTTATTCTACTCATTTTGAACTTTGTTCATCTCATTTGTCCTCGGTTATACTCACGCCATGTGCTTTGGCTGATGATAATAGTCAGGCTACAGATGGTAACACAAGGCCAGGACCGCCTAAATACACACAAGGTTGCCAAAATAGTTGTCTACTGAATGGCTGTACTGTCAGTTGCCAAGTCTAACAAATGTCCTTACCACTGTAAGATGGATAAGGTCAATGAATGCAGAATATATATTATGACAAAATAAAAATTCCAAAGTCCTTGATTTTAGATAAAGGTAGACAAAAGCAGCATGGTCAAGCTCCCTCTTACATCCAGGATCTATTGCATGCACACACCTCTTGTCGCTCTCTGAGGTCTTCAGGCCAAGACCTTTTAACTGTTCCCAGAACACGTTTTAAGACAAGAAGTGATCTGCTTTCTGCTCAGTGGCACCAGCTCTCTCCCTTAAGCCTTGAGAGCAATGGATTCTGTGGAAACTTAGAAAACACCTAAAGACACATGTTTTTAGACAAACTTTTAATTAGCAATAAGATTTTGGTTTCCACAAATTTTTATGGCATTTTATAGTAATTTTAAAGAAATTTGCTTTCTTCAGATTTCTGTGGTATTTTATGATATATGTACGGTTATTATTTTATTTATTTATTGTTTATTTTGTACTGTAAAGTATTTTGTGACCCCTCTTGCCTTTAAAAAATGCTATATTAATCAAGTGTACATAATTACTTACTATTAAGATAAGGAAAAATTTATGAAAACATCACTGCTTTCCAGGAATATGTGGAGACACTGCAGTAAACAGACTGGGCGATATGGCCAATAATATCACGATAAAAACATTTCAAACCATTCAACATTGATAATTATCATGATAAGTGTCAAATCATTATTTCTTTCAAGTTTAAAAGCTGATTTTTGCTCCTGAGTGAAAATTGAGGAAATGAGATAGTTAAAAGTGGTTTTGAACTTTTCTTTATGGTCACTTGATGCCAAACAGCAGATCTCTTCACAAATCTGAGGTAGAACATTCAAAACAATTATGATAAAATCTTTTTTTCAAAAAATATGATTAGTAAATCTTTTTTCAGTCCCTATTTTTCTCAACAAAATAAATATCTTAAAATAAGAATTATATGCTAATTCGTTAAATAAATCAAATAATTAAATCAAACATAATATATTGAGCATTTAGTATATTGTTATTGAGGAAAATTATATTATATATAATTATATATAATTATCATTATTGTTTTATCACTGTATGGACAGCCACTTCACTGACAATAAAGCCAAGTGAACCTGTGTAGTGAACACATTCGACTTTGAATAGCTTACCTTTAGTAATTCTGATTATTGTCTTATGACAACCTTGTTTTGTTGGCTTTAGCCATTTTTGTTTGCTATATAGCAATTTTCTTTGTTGTAGCTTATGGTGTCAGGTACTAGCAATTTAGTAAGAGTAGCAAGCCCTTTTTGTTTCCACCCTTCTTCTCCTGTTTTTCATAACAGAAGCCTAGTTTAGAGCTTTGTCTTTTCTTTACTTTCTGTTTTTTGGGTTAGGTAAGTTTTAGGTTTTAGAGTGTTTTGGTTGTTGTTTTGGGCACTGCTCATCTCTGAGGAAAATAAAAACTGCTAAATTGTATTTACTGTGTGCTGGCATTGCTTGGGAATGGGAAGAGTGGGAAGCCAGACATTTACCCCTAGACCTTGGGACGTAATGTAAATTGGAGGCTTGTCCATTCTTTCTCTTGCTCTGTGGCGTTGTGTTAGGTAAGTTTTTTCTTGTGTCTCTATTTGTGTGGTTGGCAGTTTTCTTTTGTGGTGGTGGCAAAATGGAGTTTAAATTGGAGGATTTTGCTACTAGTCCGTCAGTTGATAAATTAGATAAGATAATTAGGTAAGAAGCAGGAGTTAAAGTAGCTCCTTTGCTTAAAGCTAACCGAAAGGGGTTTGTTTGGGGAGTTACCTCCTACTGAGGGAGATCCGGGTGATCGGGCTGGTATTGCTACTCCACTCCAAATAATTCCACCTCAAGGCTTTGTGGGTCGAGCAAACTTGTCTAAAGAAGAGCTGAGGCTAACGCTGTGAATAAAAGAGGCTGAGGTGGGAAATAGTGAGATGGAGGTACAAGCCATGCATTTAAAAACAAGAGCTCTGGCGATAAAGCCGGGGGGTTCTAACATCTGCCACTTCTCCTACTTTAACGTCACCCACTCCGAGACCCCAAGACAGCTTTGATGTGAGTAGGCACATTGCACTGGTTCCACCATTTAGAGAATCTGAGGTAGATTATTTCAATGCTTTTGAACACATTGCTGAATTGGCCAAAGAGTGTGTGACCTCTTTTACTCCAATGTAACAGCTATGGTAAAGAAGGCTTTCGGCAGCATCAACCCACCCTGGGCTTGTCATGTGGCACGTGAAGGCTCACTGCAAACCTAGATCCTCTACAAAGCAAACCAATCCATAGTATATGCAATATTTACCACACTCCGCCTCACTGTCACACATCTGAAAAGGAAGAACACCTACACCAAGATCCCCATCATCAACTCTAGCTCGACAGTTAATACCATCATACAACAACAACTGGTGCAGAATCTGAGGTTGCTCACACTCCAGGGCTGTTGTTCATCCTGCTAACCCAAGACTGTACTGCCAGATCTAACACCAACCACATCATCCTGTTTACCTTGTTAAAGGGCGAGTCTCCCCGTCCCAGCCCTCACCACCTTCTATAGTGGCAGCATTTAAAGCATTCCAACCTACAGTCCACGTCCTGGTTCGGTAACTACAATGGTAACAACACCATCTGAACAGGATAGTCAAGATAGCTTGCAAGATCCTTGGTGTCCCATTTTAGACAGACAGTATATTTTTATCCTCCATCAACTAAATCTTGAATATTAAAAGGCAGAGCACTCCAAACTCTTTATAAATCAAGTATTATTCTTACTAAATTACCATGTAAACATAAACATGTGGAGAAATCCAAAGCTGTGCCTGGTTTTGGCTGCACAAGTTATGACTGCACAATTACTGTTCAGGGGAGGGGCTCAGAGAAGGGTACTTCCATGTAATATTCTCTTCCATGACTTAAGTACCATGTAATTACATACTACATCTTTCATAAAAGCATATGCTAATTTGAGTGTGTTCCCCTATGTTTGTGTATATATGTGTGTGTAATAGTGCACGTGTCTTTAAAAAAGAGATGCTCCTTTGTCCACACCAACAATAGTCCTCTTGTTCCTAAACAGCACCCATCATTTTAAAATATGAGAGTGAGCCACTTTTAATGGCTCTTAAAGCTATACTACAGCTCTGGGTGCAGACACACTCGGCTTTGACAGTAACATGAAAAAAGAGAAAGGGGAAATTAATTTTCTTTGATTGTAGAGGCAGAGATCTTGTAATGTTGATTTTATAAATGAGTGGGGATTTTTTTGTAATTAGCATTTGCTGTACTGTATGTTTGTCCTCTTGTCTGTCTTCAGAGCTAGAGCCAAAGAAGAGTGGATTTTGGACATTTGTCACGTTGTCAGAAACATAACTTCAAATGGATCCTAATGTTTCATCTGTTCGCTGGCACGTTCACCACAACAACTTAAAAAGGTGATGATGCATCAGTTTTTATCATTTTGAAGTACTTTGTAACTTTGCCAAAAGTGTATTTTTGTTTTGTGCACATCATTCTTTACTCATTGATCTGTTCAATATGCAGACAGCTCAAAGTCCAGGAGTAGGGAAAACAAACCACATGTGGAATGTGTGAGGTTTGGAGATTTAACAGGCTAGTAAAGAGTTTGTGTTTCTTCTGGGCATGACTTTGATGCCTCACTCATTTTTAACAAGTTCACACAGACATCTTTAAAATCCTAGACCTGCAGCAACAGCTAACAATGCTATTTCTTAACCTGCTTTTGCCTGGTACATCGTGTATTAACACAGAAACAGCTGGTTACAGTCTGTGTGTCCAAGTGTCTCCACAGACCAGCTCCTCAGCTTTAATTTCACACGGGACAGAGCCAGCCTGTGATCCCCTGAATTCCTCTTTCCAACAATCTTAGGAAAAGAAAATCATTCCGTCCAAGAGTTTTAGTGATAGCAGCAGGTTTGTGCTTCCCTCCTCTCCCTTAACCATTTCTCCACAGCTGGTAGTTTTTCCCGAATAGGCCTTATCATGGTCAAGGTCAGGATCAGGGACCACATGAATAGATGAGACTCTTGATTTTAGGTTTGGAGTGAGGGGCTTACAGAGTCAAAAATGTGAAGGTACAACAAGCCCCTAATATAAACTGGCATGCTGTCAATACCACTAAATCTCTTGACTAACTTATCTGTCCTCCTGTACTGACAGACAATTAGATCAGATGAAATAAATCCTGTTTGATCAAAGTTACCGACCACTGCAGCTCTAATCAGAGGAGTTCAACCTGATTTAAGTTCAAGAGTTAGACAGAGTTTATTTTCTACACACAATGATGCATGGTGAGACAATTTGGGTTTCTTCAGGCTAACATATCTACTTTGCATGCACATCACTACTGCCAAGTGACAAATGTGTATCTCCAAGTTAAGAAAGTTTTCTGGGACAAAGGAAAACGTTTTAGCTTCACCATGAATGTCATGCATTTGTGAGTACTATGATTTGCTTGGAAAAGGTTTTATATGCTGAGTGGTTGTGAAATGTCCTCAGTACCTAGAGGACAAAGCCAGAACCTGAGAACCACCAGTACAGGGCTTCCACCCTTTGGTGAAAATATATTCCAAGATCTCTTTGATCTTTTCCGAATCTTCTCTGTGCTGTTATCCTGTCCGTTAGCAAAAAAGATAAATGATAGCCATACTTGATTCAGAATGTAGGTATGGACTTGTTTTCACGGAAGACGGAAATATTTGCCATTTATAGCGACTGACAAACACACAGACGATCTTGTTCCCACAAAAACAGAGACCGTCTATATTAAAAAAAGATCATGTCATTGTGCTCAGCTTCCTAAGCTGTGTGTCATTTCCTGTTCTACATCAGCTGTGGTGGCTTTTCCCATGGTGAAAAAGATAGCATCTCTCCATCTGCATAGTGTCTATAATGGTCTCCCTACCATGTCTTCTGTTACATTCTATGTCCACTGTATAGAATGGAGATGCAGATGGACGGTACGGTTCTTTAAACCGAAATTTCTTTTTCTCTATAAAACCCGGCGCCACTCCCTGTTTCTGAGAACTGAAGATGGAAAGAGGGCAAATACAAAAGACAGCATTGATCTGCTAAACATGTTTTCTGGTGAGGATGCAGGGTGCCTTGTGTTTCTCATGTTGGCCTAGTTTGTCATGCTTTAGAGACCACAAACTGCTGTGTTTTGCAACACCTCCTAACTTGCAAGAACTATTATATTTTCATTTGACCACACTTTACTTTCTTCGTAGAGATGCCAACTCCTGTTGTGTGATTACAACTGTGCCTATGTCTTGTGAACTACTTCAGATGCTTTGTGTGCCTAAGTTATTTCCCTTTTTATTACCAATCTCTGATGTACAATCCACTAATGATGGAAAAGAACAATGAGGAGTTTTGGAAGTGTGCTGTGGGAAGCTTGATATTTTTCTGTACGCCTGCAATGCGCTCTGCCAGGGGAGTGGGTGGTATGAGGTTGGAGAGTTATACCCAGTCAAACCCATGAAATTAATAAGTTTAGTCGTCACCAAACAATCTGTTCCATTCTTTCACTTTCTCTCTCACGCTCTCTTTGTCGCATCTCACTTTCTTTTTCATGTTGACTATTTGAGAAAATAAAACATAGGAATTCCTGCATTCATTCATGAAATCCTTCATGTGACCCCCATTTCCACTTAAAGATAATCCATTTCTATTTTATGTTTTTATCTGAATGAGAAAAAAACTGTTTGCTTGTTGTTTTTTAAACCTGCATCATCTCATTTTTTGGCCACTCAGCACCACTCCAAAAAGCTGTAAACACAAAATTCACATTTCTTTAATCCTTGTTTTGGTCTCCACCTACTCCTGAGGGAAAGATCTGGCTCTTTAGCTTTAGAATCCTATAGCGGCCACACCAAGATTTTGACTTGACTACAGCATCCACTTACCCTTTAACAACCATCCCTTAATCACCACAGCTGTGTCAAGTCTCGGCCAATCCAGACAGCTGTGAAGGATCAGTTTGACCATTCAGTGAAGCACTCATCACCATGACTCTCCTCAGGGGAAAGATTTGGACGGAGGGGAAATAGACGTGAAGCAAGAGAGACAGAGTGATGAACACATCTGTGAGAATCCATCTTGGTTTCCTTGTATTTACAAACAAGTTTATCAATTGGGTAATACATAAAGTATAAGAATAACATTTTTTGTTGGATCAAGTTATGTACAAGACTCTTAGACAGTGGAAATTGCACTGCTTAATTATGCACGCAATAGGTCAGAGGCAACAACTGACAGACAAAAACACAGTGAAATTTATAATGCTTGGCTTCTCGGAAAGTAGAATTTTATCTTTCAGTAACAAACGGTTTCAAGAGTCAAATCAGTGTGTGCGAGAAACGTTAATCTTTAGCACACCAGATGTGTAAAGGATGTAGGACCTGTGACCAGAGTATGTTTTTACTTATATTTTCTCTTGTTTTATAGACGACACACAAACAATGCCAAGGTTTGAATGGGTGATGAAAGCGCTTCACTCTCCTGGCACTCTCATTATCACTTCGTCCTTCACATCCGGATAACGCAGAGAAAGAGTGAGAGAGAGGGGAGGAGGAAGAGAAAGGTGGTCTGCTGACCCTGCCGTAAAACTTTTGCATCCTACAGATGTGGAATGTGGAACTTCCTCTCTCTGTCTCGCTCCTTACAGGGTTTCCTGTATCCACAGAGAGTGTGTACTGTAAAGTTGGTCTGGTAAATTCTCAGTGCATGCCAAAGTACAGTTTCTAGACCATTCCTTTCTTCACCTCTGTATCTTTTAAGATTGCCTCCCTCAGGAGCTGCTGTTACTGGTAGGAATTTATAAGAGTCCATTTCAGTCCTTGAGTTTACCACATCACACAGCCGAACTGAGACATTTATAGTTCCTATGAGCCCTTTTTACAAGATAAGAAAAACAAATGAAACGGTTCAGCTTATGCTCTGGAAAGTCTTTGAAATGTCCAAAAGGTAGCATAACTTTAACCTATCATATAATATATGATATTCTATAGATCCTTTATTATCACGACATCATTCTCGCAGGGATGTGGTCGGGGTGGCAGGCATACTTAGCACAGGACTGTGAGACTGGGATTTGCATCCAGAGTCCAGAGTTTAGGCTTGGGTGGTTTTGGTTGGGGAAAGACTGTGATTTCAGTCAAATATTAATAAATCAATATGGATTTTCTGTATTAAATCAGACTAACATTTACCAAGTGCTGCCAGTGCCTAAACACAACCGTAAAAATGTTTAACAATGTTGTCACTACAGCAGATATTTTATTGCAAGATTTGATATTTAAAAAAAACTATTAATTATACTGTCAGTAAACATTCTATTGTTTATATCCAAATAAATTAGCAACATAAATTTCCTTCAAAATGTATTTGCTGTTGCAAATTAACAGGTCATTTGCATATAAAATTAAATTCTAGGAGACAGGATTGTTTTTACAACCAGTTTTCATGGTGTTTTTTTTTTTTGGTTACTTGACCAATTAAATGAGATATAATGGCTTCAGACCTCTCCTTGAGCAGGCAGTAGTTTAAAAATTAAGTTTTAGCAATCATAATTGCATACATAATATTTACATGCTTATTATGGGGCATTCACCAAATCAGAATGGAGAGGATATGGATATTGAAACACATTTCCAACCATGGGGAACAAATCAAATACATTACGAGGTCCAAGCACCCAAAACAACCTGGAATCATAACCATCTGATGTTTTTCCAGTAAGTTTTTTTGTAACCCTACTCTAATTCTTGTCTGTGCAGCCTGTGTAACCTAAGGTTAGCCAGAAAACACTTGTTCTAAGTTAAAGGAATAGTAAGTGATTGTAATCCAATACAGTTTTTGTTATAGCTCTCAATTTTGTGTATGCTCTGCAGTGGGAGAGAGAGAAACAGCCAAAGAGGAAAAGATCTGAAGACTATAAAAAGAGAATAAAGTTATATGACCAGGCAAAGGAGTTTCAATGCTGGAGATTTTAAATTTGGGGGCGCAGAACTTCTGAGGGAGCACTGAAGGGAGGGGTGTATTTGTTTGGCAGTTGAGTTTGAATATAAACAATCATTCTGCAGAATCACTTACTATCCTTTTAAGGCATGTTTCATCCAAAGAATTAGCTGAACACATGAAACCCTGTTTATTTTCACTCCTAAACACGTGGCCACATGTTGTCAAAAGAAAAAAAGGTGTTGGCAGTCTGATTTCGAAAGTTAAAAAAATCTACGATGAAAAAGTTATCTGATGATCTGGACAGCACGTGTCCGAAGGAAAAAGCAGCCTTTAGTCATGCAGAACCCCAGTCACTCTTAGCTTGTTATCTCAATATGTTTAGTCTATGTCTGTCTCTTGATTTCAAACGCCAGGGCCCTCTCTCTTCTGTCTGTCTTTCATTTATCTCCTAATGGGTCTCCCACACTCCAGACTCCTCTTACACAGAGGTTAAAGGTGTGAATTTCATCACTTAAACTGTACAGAAGTGTGTCTTTGTAACTAATGAGTTTCAGCAGCACACTCTTCCATATGGCTGAATGATCATGTCAGACTCATACATTCACATATTTACATTGCATTGTTGTGATACTTCAATTTCCTACAAGAAGGCTTTAGGCCATGACCACACATGATGCTGCTGTGAACTTTGTTAGTAACAGAGACAACTAAGCTCACAGGGTGCAAGGATCAACTGTATCTACTTAGTGTTAGCTAGTTAATTTGAGGTAACAAAGGGTATAAATACATTTAATAAAAGGAGGATGAATTCTCTCCCTGTATATTCTATATTTTTCTTACTGTCAACAAATCCCATAAAACCAAAACTAACCTATGCTGTATACACTGTAGTCTACATGTAGCTGGGTACCCTGCTCAGTAGCCTGATACGTACCTACACATCGCGGCAACAGAGACCACAAGAACTGTGATTGGTCAGCTTGGTAGCATCGCATTTTCTCCTAAGCATTTCCGGCTTGTCCTTCTTCTGCTTCAACTGGTTCAAGGGGCGTACATACCATCTCCTCTGACGCCTTTTCTCGTTTTTATGTTTTAGTAATTTCACTAATAGTAACCTCTGTTCAACATCGATAAGCTCCAACTCCAACATGAACCACTCAGTTTCAGTCGCCATTGTTTGTAGTAGCCTACACCAATGAAGAAGAAGAAACTCAACACAGTGGAACATAGCAACCCCATCTGGCGGTCTTATTAACGCACATGTTAAATGCTCACGATGACTTGACACAGAAGTTCGAATTGGTGTCTAGTCCCTCTCTAAATAATTTCTAACTTCCCAGCCTTGTCTGTAGCACACAGCCCCAAACCCATTCGTTCCTACACAAGATTAAATTGTGTCACATACATTATTGGAAATTGCTTCCATAAATAAATAAAGTACTTGTTGGGGATTATTTTTATCCCTGGATTTATAAACATTTGGTGCACTTCTGAATTTACAGCAACACAGACAATACTTGTTTGAAGACTCAATCAATTATTGGTTTTGGTATGGAATTTATTGACATAATGAAAAATGTAATGCAATAATGTAATGTAATAACACCAGCCTGATCCTTTAAAGAAGAAGATGTGGGGACATTTTGAATATATGATATAGTATAGGGAAGCTATCAGAAGCTATTAGGTTTCCTGCAGGCTCTGCTCATTGTTTTCTCTAAATACTACCACATTGAGCAGTGTGAGAAAGATTGAGGTATGTCAAATTTGTAGCACTAAAATGTGAGCTAGTTAGGCGTTGGATATGTACTGTCAGCAACCACCAGCAAGTTATTGAAATTCCAATTTGCAGGGGCATTTATAAAGCATAATATGTGATCATGGCCTTCTTTGGTATCCTAGACTCAAACCAAGAGGTAGAGCTGCTTAACACAGATGTTAAGAAGAGAAAGGAAGAGAAGGAGAAAGAAATATAGGGGGGTTACAAAGCTATCTGGAACAGTAGTTAACAGTAAGGGACAGTAACAGACTTACCCTGGCACCCTTCTCTGGGAAACATTTACAGCCTCCGCTGCAGTCTCTTCCTCCACAGGGGCCACTGTGTTTCTTCCCGCCCTGTCAGACACAAAACAGACAAGATGAAGGTTAGATCTGGGCTATTGGAGGTCAGGGTATAGATGTCCCATATAGGCCTACTGTCCACTTAATTTGCAAAAAAACAGCAGTTATATATGTCCATTTGTTGTTTGCGTTCCTCTTTGTGTATTAGATGGGACACAGTGTGGGGTAAATTGTTGTGTACTGTAGGTGTGACCGGCTGTGTTTGTGTACAGTGTGGTTTGTGAATGCCCTTGTTGTTTACACTGAGTGTAGAAGATTGTTGTAGTGTTGTCTGCTCTGGTGTGTATATTGGTCTGGTGTGCAGAAAGGATGTTTTGGATGTGGCACCAGTGACTCATGACGCTGAGACATAATGGATATCCATCTGTTCAAGAAAATCCCATTCATCAGATAGGCTGGGTCCGGCCACTGACAGGGACAATTTGTCTTTGGGTGTCTGCATACCAACAAAACCACCCACCATCACTGGCTGAACTGTGCTAGACATGACAAGCACACATACAACTAGTCAGGGGTCAGTGTGGACATGACATGATCAAAGAAATCAGTCACACAAACCCGCTAGGTCAGAGGTGTCAAGACCCTAAGCTAGCTGAGATGGCTGGAGAAAGCAGAATGGAGTCTCTTGGACAATTTTGTATTTATGTGGTTTAAGTTGAACTCTTTGCCTTTCGGATCCATAACCACATTACTTACTCATCAAAAGCAAAACAATTTGAAGCCTGGATAAAACTGTAGACACAACATAACATGTTGAGTGAGACACCTCAGCTTTTAATGCTGCAAAACAGACTCACATTAAGACATTAGCTCATTGCTTGAATTAACATACCACTGATCTTTTAATAGATCTGGGGGTATTTCAGTAACTCTGCAGCACTGGTTCCATGCATATTTAAATGCATGAATGGAAATAAAGCTTTTACATCATTTAAAATGTTCTCCTGGACCTCTCACAATGGTGCCTGAAGAGTAATAAATATACACACACACAACACACACATATATAGTGTGTTTTCAACACCAAGTTTCTAAAGTTCAGGAATTGAGTGAAACAACCATTCAGTGTCCTTTCACTTTGCATAAATGAGTGAAACTTTGAGATGGAGAGAGGCTCCATGTAGCTTATGACGCTTCTTTCTTGTGTCTGCCTACGTCTTCCACCTACACAGCCATACCATAGCCTGCGCCGGTAGCAAATGCCTCAATACCCTCCCCTCTCCCTTGTTTAAAAAAATAGCCACTTTATGCCCACAGTGGCAACAAAACGGCAGATAGAGAATTCTCCCTCCTCACTTTGACAGCAGAACCCAGCGGTCTCTCTTACAATGGCCACATTGAAAGCCTCCTCAAACACAAAGACCCTCTTTTACTATAGAGACGTCGTCCTTTAATGATCCCCTATCTCCACAACACAAAAGACCCTCTTCCCCTCCCTTATGGAATGCACAAAGCTGCATTTCTTGGTTAACTATCAGAGAATCTGAGGGGTTCCTTTCAAAGCCCTGCTTGCTAAGACATGTTGTGATGGGTTTAATTTAGCCTGCATGATATGGTGGCAGACTAACTCTGTCCACAGACAGAATTCTTAAGTTACATCCCCAATTTTTAACAAAAAAAGAAGGTCATATCATCCCAATAGAATGTAACAGTCACAGCATGACCTTTCTCCACACTGAGGTGGATGTCCAAAACACAGACAATAGACTGCGTCATCTCGGGACAAACACACAAAGGAATGGCTCCCATAAAGGCAATTACACATTATGGAGCAATGCACCATCAATTAAACATTGCAGTTTACAGGCTCAAAATAGCTGATGGCTGTTTCAGCAGAGGACAATAGGATTGTGCTGCAGTATCCTGTTTTCTCCACCCACCGTCACAATGACCCTCTCTCTGTCAAAATCACCTTTTGCATAGCTTATGTGTGGTACACCTTAGAAATAAACTGGATGATAATGGATTGCTGTTTTTGTTTGCATCAAGAGTACAACAATGATCCTGTATGAAGGAAAAAAAACGACACCAAACAGTTTCTATTTCCTAACTTAGGATGCTTATTGTTCAATTCAGCTCTTCTCTGAAAAAGTGGATCTCAGTCCACTACCAAGCAGGTTTATCTGTGTGAAAGCAAAGCAGACCCATAACATAAATGATTTTAGTACGAATCCAAAAGCCTAACTGTCATGGGTTTGGGGGTTCGTATCTTATTTTGGGGTTTTGTTCCATGTCTTGTGTCTCCTCTGTTCAGCCTTATTCATTCTTATTATCACTGGTTCTGTCTCATTCCTGTCTCTCTGTGTCTTGTGTAGTTCTAGTTCTGTGTCTTAGTTCTTAGTTCTGCTAGTTCTTTGTTTCCAGTCATGTATTCTGTGTCCTGTCTCATTCTTCCTGGTCCGTTGTCATTTGTTCTGGTTCGAGTCAGCTTGTAAGTATGTTTTGTCTGTGTCATCTGTTTCTGCATTTTTGGTCTTAGTATGTTCAGGTGTTTGTCTCACGTCAAGTTACGGTTTGTCTAGGATTGCCCTGTCTGTTCTCTCCATGAGTCAGTGTCTTGCCTTGTTTCCTGTTTCATTCTGTGTATAGTAATGACTTGTATGCACAAGATCCAGACCAAGTTAACAAACAACAGGTCAGAGAGTGCTTTTTAACCGTGGACCATATTAGATCAAGTACATACTGCATAAGAGAGACTGATTAATCCAGACCACCTATCACCACAGTGTGAGTTCCTGCAGGTTATTACCATATATCTGACACCTATGTAAAGCTATAGTGAAAGAGGACCCAATCTCGACTGAATGCTATACCAGACTCAACATTTCATATGTGACACGCAAAGAGGCAGATGATACATTGCTAGGTGTCTGCTGGTGAAAGTTCATTTCTACCATAGACACACAAATCACCCTGCTGTTTCTCCCAATCTTACTTAAAGAATACATTCATAATATCTCTATATTCCAGAAAGGTTTTAAGAGTATAAATGGGGAGTTGTTATGAGAACTGTCAGACAATGTATCAAACTGTGTATATGATGAGAAACAACGGCCATAAACTCAGATCCGGTTGGCTGTGATTATTCAACTGTGGCTTCTCGTTTACAGTACGGCTCTCCAGTGTTGATCATATTTTATGTCCTTCGAACTGCCTTCAGTGATAGCGGAGATCTGCTCTACTTCAAAACTGCAATCACATGCATAGATGCAGACATGCTTTCCACAAGAAATCCACCCGATCCTCTTCAGATATAAATTAAACTGTGCATTTGTGTATGCCTCTCGGACCACAAACGTAAGTAGATGAGAGAAATAGGCCCAGACTGTCCAATTACCAACATGCTGTTTCCCTCATAGAGCCAACATGGTGTCTCCTGAGCCAAAACAAACCCTATTCCTCTCTTGCCAAGGGTGTGTGTATACCAGTTTATCAGCAGAGCTACAAGAAGTCAAGTGAAAATCAATTAAGATACGTTTCATCAGGAGGAACTCTCCCATTTCCCTTAACGAAAAACACCAAACTTCAGCCCATCCATATTGCCCTACATTAAGGTTTACTAGAATAAGTACATATAATTATATATCCAGGTCTCTACGCTAACCTTTTCCCCAAGAAGTACATGTGCTCCTGAGCACACTGAGAAATTTAGGAGTACTGTGAAATATGTTCAACTAACCCACTCAGCACGGGCCTTAGAATATTGACAAAGCTGACATGACTCTACTGTGCACAGTCTAATGGGCACATTGCGACTTGTGGAATGTGGGACTAGTTTTTGAACCAGGGATGGATACACGAAGCACCAGCACCACCTACACAACCCACACTATACTTTATATAAACAAGATTTCTGAATATTTATAACAATAACGGTAGGTTGTAGTCTTTACTTGCACACTGTAAATAATTTATCAGGTTCGCACATATCTATTTTTAGGGGCATATGCGAGTCAAATACTTGCACCTTAGAGCCCTGGTAACATTGATCAGTCTTGATCTTGTATCTTGAATTTGTATGATAGATGTCTTTTACTGATATGTTTGTGTCTATGGCCTTGTGTGTATGTGTATTGGTGTATATGCAAGCCATACACATGTAATACTTTTGTATTTTCCATCCACCTGCCTTTGACAGTGCTTCCTTTAATAACTAATTGATCGGGAACTGCTGTGTGAAGTTTTGAGTTCTTACAGTAGAAGAGTACAAGGTCAGTGGTCAGATTAATGCCTTTCTTATTGAGGAATGATGTTTTTGTTGCCTCCCTGTTTCTTTATGGCTGTACTGGTGCCTTGCTCCGAATGTGCACTGACTCCTTTAATATACACTGTACAGTAAATAAAATAAAACCAGCTGGGTAAACAGCGCTCTTTCTCACGCTCAGTTTTTCTCTCTTATTCTCCCTCACTCTCTTTTTATTAATGCTAAGTTAATGTGAGTATAGAAGCAGGTGGTGCAATAAGCTCCGGCTATTCAAAACATTTTTCTTCAAAAAAACAGTATAATCTATTGGATACTGATGTTTCAATATGCAGTTATTACACAATAACACACAGTTAGGTGTCCTGATTTAAGACAATAATGAGTCTATTATTTTATATGTCTGGACATTTCTACGTATAGTGTCGTACTCTATAAGGGCATCTTACCAAAGCAAAAACATGGAGCTCTGATATGACCCCAGGAAATTACTGTACCCCAAATTGCTCCTGATGTGAGTATGTGTGAATGTATTAGCTAATCTACTGCAATCAGTCTATTGATTTTTTAAATTGTTAACTTCAGCATTTTTGTCAATCGAACTTGTTGTTGAATTACATTCTATGAACAACTAATCTATTCTAGTCTTTTATGCTGTACCACCATCATACAGCATATCCAAACATGATGATGGTTGGTTTTTGTGGCTTGTCTGTGGTCACCACGGTCTTGGTTTTTCCATGTATTGTATATAGTAGGTTTGCCACAGACATAACCACTTCATAACACTTGCTATCAATGTTAATAAGAGCCAAAATCAACTCAGCATCTCAGCCACGAGAACAGGATGATGACAAGACTAAAACAGAAGAAAAATGCAGACAAAACAAACCGAAGGCAAATTATAAATACACATGCAGAGGAATAATTTAGGGCTTTGGCCTTCAGCTGGAGTCTGCTCAACTGAAGAGACCAAAAACACAAGGATCATGGGAGGATTTATGGCAGTCCAGAGCTATCAGGAACCCGCATAACGATGAGTACAATAATTCGACAAGATGGACACATGGTTAACGAAATGACAAATGCCAACAAGACAGAAATACACTTAGGTTAATGTAGATCAATACATAAAACAACCATCAATGGAATTCAGAAAATGGATCGTGAAGTCTCTCCACTGTGACATGAAATAGCAAACAGGGTATAAATCACACACAAACACACACAAGGGAAGGAGACAGATGGGAGTCCATGATGTCGACACACAGCTGCACATTCCACATCTCCCCCGGTAAATTAGTTACTAAAACATCATATGATTCCTACAGATTATCAATAAACTAAAAACATCATTTAGAAATGTGCATGATGAATAGATTGATGGATGACCTTGACTTAAGCATTGTTATAGCGACAGAGAAGAAAGAGAAGTAAGTACATTTCCTGTTTCTATCAGTTATTTTCCTCATAAAACCATATTTTTTTTGTTTAGCACTCTCATTTAGACACAAAGCCCTGGAATGAAAAGTATATGATTTCTCATTGGCAGTTGTTTAAGTGTCCAAGCATTCATACATCAACCTTGGTGCCACAGGAAGATCTTGTCATCACTCTGAACCTCAGGTGATGGAAACAAGACAAGCTGCCTCTTTGAGATGGTTTCTCAGTTTTCACACATGAAACGAGTGAACTGTGTTTGTGTGAGACCCCACCTGTGTTTGAGGTATCGCATGAACAGAGATCACAGACTATTGCAGGTCCAGATGCGTGTTTGATCTGGGATTGGCGGTGACACGGTTTGTACCCTTCACTAACTCACACTGGGAGAGATGTAAAATATGGCCTTTGTAATGATGGTAATGAAGGCTCTTAAGGCTTCTAGAGTCAACATACAACTACAAGGAAACATGTGACCATAAGTGGTTGATCTGTGGGCCGTTTGTCAGAAGCTGTTGCTCATCTTTAATGAAGGATCTGACCTGCAGCCTTTCCACTCTGAACTCGGCCAAGAGGAATGTCTGATCCACTATTCAATGCTGCGGATGCCAATTTCCTTCAACAACCACCTGTCTGGTTTACTGAACCATCAGAGAGCTGCTGCCATCACCACCTAACTTCAAAAGATGTGAGTAAACTAACATAAAGACGACATTAACCTCTGGACTCAAGAGGAATAGGGAAAGGAAAACCAATGACAATCCCAGGTTAATTTGAGGCTTCCAGAGCACTACAGTTACAGTACACGCAGCTGTGAAGAAAAGGCACAGCAAACTGCTTATGTACAGTATGCATTGCTTCTATGCAGGTTTCTAGTGGTAAGAAAGATAAATGAGAGAGAGGAATGGTGTAATACTCAATTTAAAAAAGTTTAGCTGCATTTTCAGCTAACCTGGAACTTGTTGGGGTTTTAAAACGCAGCCACATGTTGAGCTGAACCGAATGTACCTCATTAATTCCGCCCCAAGTAAGTGATTAAGAAGAAGGTTTGTCATTCTCACATAATGCTAGTTTAGGAGAATGCTGAGAAAATAATTTTGAAATATCACTAGAACAATATACAGAGAGTGTTTTATTGTTTATGTTGCAGTTTAAACATCAGGTTCTGAGGACGAAGCAATGCGGTTCAAGAGGCTGCATGATTTTTAAAGGCATCTTAAACCTGCAGTGTGGAACTTCTGTCTCCCACTTCTAACAGTGAGTTAATTTTTTTTACACATATTAACAGTGGCTAAGAGTTTCTTCTTTCCCACTTTTTGCATACTGCACAACATTGAGATGAAATATGGTGTAATCCAGGGCACTTAATGGCATTTTTTATGTGAGCATTTAAGAAAAGTTCTTCTTATTATGCAGCTGTCCCTCTTCATACTAATGTGTGCACGTCAAAGAGAGTGCAAACTCGTTGAATTTGAAAGATCTGGCCGCTTTCAACAAGATGCACCGAGAAAGGTTTATGTACATGCAACACATCTATCAAAATCCGGCTGTGCTCCTCACCTCCCTTTGCTTCCCTGTGTTGGTAAAACGTCATGGCCAGTCTCTCTTACTCCTGACTTATCTGCTCAGGTTCATTTCACTGCTTTGATCTGTGCGAACTGCGTTGCTCTCCGCTACGCCAGACCTTTCACAAAGCTCAACGATCTGCTCACACTGCTCGCACCTTGCTCCCACATCCTGCTCCACTTACCCAGCTCATTCCCTCTCCTCTGGTTTCACAGTAAAATTGGTTAAACGGCAACTAACCTCTGTTGAGTCTTACATTTGGACTAGATATCCATGTGTACACAACAACATCTGTGATGGAAACATGCTGCATGATATGGCTTGATGCATATCTGCACTATATCTCAATGTCAGGGTGAGACTGTACAGAGTTTGTGATACTCCCTTTGCCAGCTGAGAACAATCTTTGTGAAGGATTCACTGTGTGCATGCAAGCTTCACATCTGAAGGGAACCAGACTAAAAAATCTCAAAAACTATTTGATGGATTGCCATGAAAGTTGGTACCATATTCAGGGTCCCCACCACATGAATTGTCATAACTTGGGTTATTTCATTTGTCCAATAGTTTGGTTAATGACAAAATACCTGCGCAACCAATAACATTCCCATCAGCCTCAGCTGCACTTTGTGTTTAGTGCTAATTAGCAAATGTCAACAAGCTAACACATTAAACTAAGATCATAATTATTGTAAACATTATAACATGTTAACATGCTGATGTTAGCATTTAGCTAAAAACATTGCTATGCCTAAGTACACATCACAGAACTGCTAGCATGACTATAAAGTCTTTCTCTTCTGAAAAATAATAGTTTGTTCCTTCTATGTAAAATGTGTTCTGTAAGTTTAAAACTCATCCAATCTACAAGATATGTATTTTCTCAGTTTTCCCCATTAAACATTTTAAAATCACTTTCTTCTCTGTAGAGTTGTCTGTATAGTTCCAAGTCTTTGCCCTCCCATGCACATACACAGCATCATCCCCCAAAAAGTAATATAAAACACTTGTTGTTTGGGTTGATGCCATCTGGCAGAAAGTGAGGCCAGCCGTAATGCTGAAGTTCAAGGCCCGTCCACCGTGACAGTGAATGCAGAACAACATAAGGAGGAATCTGGGTGAGGACATTTTCGCTTTGCTGGATAATAAGAGGAAAGGAGCATGTCTCTGTGCCTCTGAGTGGGAAGGTATAAACATAAAACCGCAAATATCTGTGTGTGTGTGTGTGTGTGTGTGTGTGTGTGAGCGTACACACAGGAGTTAGTGACCAAATCATGCTGGTCATTGTTGCTGTCTGACTCAAATGTGGGCTGTAAGAAATGTTTCCCTCACAATAGTCAGGAAAATTGGGACCGATACAGTAGAATACATGGAAATGCTCTATTTGCTCATACTAATTCATTTTATACATCTTATACACAGGGTTTCCTCTTGTATTCTATCTTCAGGTTGTTACTTATTTTTCACAGTACTAAAATACAAACTTAAAAAAAGTTTAAAAAGTAGGTCAGCATGTCAAAAGGGAGAGTTTATACTTTCTGTGCAGCTTCAGCTTCCGGCAATAGTCTAAAATAGAATTGAGTCAAATAATCAGATTCCAGCTGTAAAACAAACACATTCACAAAAGCAAAACATCAAACATAACCATGTTTGTGTTGGCATAGTTTTTATTACTGAGGCATGTCTTGATATAACACCAAATATCCCAAAGGCCTCCATTATGGAGATAAGGGAAATTCTCGTGCTGGCCATAATGGATTTCACACATTTCTCATTTGATATTCAGTACAGCACCATCGCTTCTTCACAGCTAATTCTACTTCCGGCCACAGCACCGCAAACTTCCTGTTGGAGAGTTTGGAGTGCTACAGTCTCTGTGTGCACTTATAAAAACACCACAAGTCCAGTACATATACAAAAATGGAAAATCAGAAGAAAAATAAGCAACGACTGGGAGTCGAGTCAGGTTGAGCATGTTCCACAGATTTGTGGAGAAGAATGAGAGAAAAATAAGACAAAGTCATAAAAAGACTTAATGCCACATTTGGAACAGATGTGAGACTAAACACATCAGCAGCTCTTGAAAGTTTTTTTTATCAATATCTAGAGAGCTTAAGAAAAGATGTGAGAGACTTGTGAAGAGAGTTTTTAGGATGACTGCAAGATCCACACTGGTGAGTAACCAGTTCGGCTGTCAGATGGTCGGTGGTTTGATTCCTGGCTCCTGGTGCGTGCAACTGTTAGTTCTATTCTGATTGAGTTGGCAACTGAATGGGGTGAATGTGACATTTATTTAAAGCACTTTGAGTGGTTGGAATACTGGACAGACGCTATATACACTGTATAAGTACAGTCCATTTGCATTTTCATTTAAGATCAATTGGGTAACACTTTCTATGAAGGTCATCGCTATAATGACTTATGCATGTATTTATAACACCATATAATGCGTCCATAAGACATAATAACAGTTGTTATAATCACTTACAAACATGCATTAGGCACTATAGCAAAGTTCATAACGTATTATGACCTTTTGATTTAATGTTTTATAAGTAATAGTAATACCAGTTTATATCAAAGTGCGCCAAGAATCTCCGACCATGTTCCATAACACATTATAACCACCGACTCTGCCTCGTTATAAATACACTTTAGTCACAATTTAGAATTAGTGATATAAAACGGAATAATAGTTTATAGTAATGTTTAATGTTATATAGCATGTCTTTGTTTGCTTTAAGTAAAGTGTTAAAATGTCCATTTCTGTATAATATATAACAGGTGGACATAATAACATATGATAATTGTTTGCTTTAATAAAGTGACACACATTTTGCCAGGAAAACAACTTTTATTTACGTTTCTTCACTTTATGAACAATCTGTATGAATTTTGAACATTTTGCAGTTTAGCACAAAACACAACTTAATTACATCAAGGAAACTCATTCTCAGGGTGGTGAGAGATCGCTTAAGAGAAGACCTGTTGCCGACCAACATCAAGTAAGAAGAGGCTCAGATGTTGTCACAGATGAATGGCGAGCCAATGGACAGGCCCTAACAGATGCAGTGGACAATTGGAGACAACCGCTTCATAAAACGTATTAAAGGACATTTAAAAGTAATTGAATGCAAATACTGGTTGGGCAGCAGGGATGAGAACCTCTTGGCACCTCACGACTATTTGATTACAGTTTAGAGGGCGGCGATCCTTCTTGATGCATCTTTTTAGGGCCCGAGCACGACCGTGCGAGATCCCTATTGAATTTGTAAAGATTATATATATATTTTTTTTTTTTAGGGCCCGAGCACGACTGTGCGAGGTCCCTATTGAATTTGTAAAGATTATATATATATTTAGGGCCCGAGCACGACCGTGTGAGGTCCCTATTGAATTTGCTAAGATTATTTTTAGGGCCCGAGCACGACCGTGCGAGGTCCCTATTGAATTTGCTAAGATTATATATTTTTAGGGCCCGAGCACGACCGTGTGAGGTCCCTATTGAATTTGCTAAGATTAGGGCCCGAGCACGACCTTGTGAGGTCCCTATTGAATTTGCTAAGATTATTAGGGCCCGAGCACGACCGTGTGAGGT
>NC_060156.1:16685708-16692852 GCF_021292245.1 Micropterus dolomieu | reverse complement strand
CTTTATTATCACTTTGCCGTACGTAAAAGGGATATGTTGATTCTGATCTGTCTTGAGAGAAATCTCGATACTATCAATGTGTGTTTTGCAGAGCCTCAGATAGTGTGGTCTGTCATAAGTATTTGTGATCATATGGTTGTTTGGCCCCGATATATGTACTATTCTTAAAAGAGGGACGTAACTATCCCCTACCGTTTGATGATCAACAATATCGGTATAAACAAATATATTATACATCCCTACATTAACATCGGCAGGATGTGGCGCCAAATACGGCATCTGTGTCAACACTGTGTTAGTTCGTGGCTGAGATCTAAATGTTGCAATTCCCTCGTGAGTTTTAAAAGCTGCTCTGGGGATAAATCCCAACATTTGTGCAAGTTTACCTTGAAACGTTAATTCGACGTCTCTCGTTGGTAAAATGCTTACTCTGTTGGTAATGTTGTAATCAAGCTCAATATGACCCATGTCGTTTTCAGATAAACAACTGTTTAGTTCAGCTATTATCTGTGACATTGTTGTATAGAACCCCTGTGTCGCTGATAGAACTACCCTCTTGTTGGATTTTTTATCAAACACAACAAATTTTGAGTCTTCTGATGAAAACGATTTCCATGTTTTTGGATGTTGTATTTCTATCAAACCCACCTCGTATGCTGATTTAAAGTGTAAAGGCTTGGATAGTTTTGTTCTAAAGTTTGCTATTGTATTGCTCGGGTAAAATAATGCAGACGAGTTGCTGGGCAGGGTGACAAAAAAAATCCTCTGTATCCATTTATACATGCTACTAAGGTAGCTGAATGACCTGTTTTTCCAAAATCCACGAGTTAAATTTATCTGGCCAGCTGAACCATTTGACTAACACTATGTCCCGGCCTTGTCTTTTCTTTCTAGATAAAATCTTTTCATTTTAAATGTTTTGTTGTGACTAAATCCTGCAATATATCTAGGTATCGTTTAGAATTATTGGCTGTTAAATAACGCCACATTTTAGATTTTAGAGTCCTGTTAAAGCGCTCTACTGCAGATGCCTTAGTCTCATTTGATGTAGTAAAGTGTATGATACTATTAATTTTCATTAACGCATCGAAATCTTTGTTTAAGAACTCTTTTTCCTCGTCTGTTTGAATTTTATGCGGTATTCTACCTTCAGCTAAGATATCTTTAAATGACGCTGTGACGCATTTACCACTCTTATTTTTTAAACAACGCACCCATGCGTATTTTGAAAAGAAATCTATACACGTTTATAGCGTACCCCATCACTTTCAGTAGAATAAGCAGACATGTCAACTAGATCTAGCTGGAATTGCCAATCTATTGTATTCACTAAAACCTTGTTTCTCTTAAAATGCACTTGAGCAGTCTTGTGTAGAGTATAGGCATCTTGCTTCATGAGCCAGTTTCTACATCTAAATCTGCGTACCGAACTCCAGTAGTGTCAAATATGCCCTTTTTAAGTTTTTGCATGCCTCTGTAAGCCCCTGTGTTTTCTGTTGCATAGTATATATTTCTCATCACCTCCTCCATGATCTTTGTTACAAAGACTGACGCTTCAACATCTGTGTTCAAGTATTTTATTTCCAACGACATACGCAACATATCCGTCAGCAATGATTAAAAGTATACACTTTTCAGAAAATCAGTACAAGCACCTATGTTTTTATAAACCAAAGATTCAGTTAAGCAACACATCACATCAGCAACATCGACATGTTGTTTTCTGGTTAGCATTAAAACACACAAATCAATGCTAAAAGTACAAAAACAAAACACATGACCCATGAAACTCATTATCGTTCACAGGAAAAACATTTGCTATATCGAGTAGAGTAGATTTCACATCTGCATATTTATCCACTGTCATTTAAATCATGGTACGCCATCCAGAGGTCATTCGTCTAACACATTCTGTCTGTTTGTCAAATCTAGAACAACATAGTGTCCTATCTGTGTCACATATTGGTTTAGTAGACTAGACACATTTCCCATTTTTTTAGTGTTGTTTCCCCTTCCAGATGTCCAGAGATTCCTTAACTATTGTGCTCACACTGTCCTCCACTCTAACTACCCGTTTAATCGAAGCAATGAGAAAAGGGTTCCTCAGCCAAATCTGTAAACTACTCGAATACTGCTTTCACACGTTGGCACCAACCCAAGACTGCGTAGGATGTACCTTTGAGCATCAGCTAAATTTTTGTTAAAAAGCTTCTGCGTAATTTCTCTCTTATGTCCTTTGATATAAAAGAAGGGCAGCGTGTCAATGCATGTGTGAAGTTGTTTTTTGTCTGTATATGAACAATACACACGTTTGAATAGCTTTTTCTTGCAGTATATCGTATAAATAATAAGCTATGGTTACCTGTATAATACTGCTAGCATTAGTGTTAGGAGATATGCTCTTGTCGCAATAGTCCAGAGTGTCCAAACAGGCACCCTTAAGCGGCTTGACCCTGCTCTTATCCTCTTCTGCTTTTTCTTCAGGAATGAGAAATGTTAAATTTATTTTCCCCAGTTCTTTGCCATAGTCATCCACCCATGAGTTATCATCATCCTGGAGTAATGGAAAATATTTAGGGCTGCTCGATAGATCCTCACCTGCTGCACATGTCCTCGTACCTGTTAAAAACATTTTAATTAGAACAATGTCACAGTCAGCCCCGTCGTGGAGGTCTTTGAGGTTGTCTGCGGTGTAGTTTGTTTTTCATCTTGCTTGTCCTCAGGACCAAAAAGTTTTCTTTTGATCCCTACATAGCTAACATAAGGTTTATACCATCTGAATAATTTATCATTGTGTGAGAAGATTTCAAGGGTTCTATCCCATTCTCCCCATTGGACCACAAAGCCGGTGCTGAACCATGTCTCCCACTCTTTAGACATGATGGGGTAGCATTTTTGTTACTCTGGGGTTCCCATCCTGGCATTTTGAATGATCGTCCTTGCATGATCTAAAAAAGATGTAGGATTCTGGATAGTAGACTTCAAGGTCTGTCTGTACACGGTAGAGCTCTCCAGGCACAGACCCGCACCATTGTGTGGTATAGACTCCTTTTGAAGCACTCATATCTTCAAGTGTTTCTGAAGTAATTCCAGTCTTTGGCTGAAAAACTAATGTGCAGTGCACTTTCACAAAGAAAAATTTCCGTGATCAAACAAGAATCCCGACATTCTAAAATCTTCCACCACCCATTCAAACTGAGGCACCCAAGCGTTTTGGTCCAGAAAATCAGCCAATGTCGTTGGGGGAGTCTTCTTTCTAGGAGCCATACTCATTGCAACAGGATCTATAATTATACGTCGTTTTGGAGTCATTACTCCTAATTGATGTGACATCCGTGATTGTGATGTTGCAAAGATGGTGCTGTTATTTTGCACGAAAATAGCTCTGTCCGATACGGATTCACCCAAAAAATCGTTCAGTCACTCTGTTCCACGCTCTCGGTCCGATGTAAGTCAAAAAACTAGCCCTCTATATATACAACCGGTTGCTAAAGCCACTCCCAAACATCCGCATTTAGAGGATAACACTGGACAGCCCATATACAAAAACCCCCTTTTCACGCCCGTCTTCACCTTTTGGTGATCGACCCCCACCACCGCTAAAAGAGGATAATGCCGGACACGCCCTAATACAATACCCATTTTTACACCCCCCACCTCTTTGTTGTTCAACCTTGCTATGACCCCCCCAATCTTTTATTTTTAATAATTATTTATTTATTATTATTAATAAAAGAATATATATAATTACATTTTTATATATAAATTTTTGATTAATGAATGAATTAATTAATCCAGCGCTTTGCTGGCCTTTATTTACTACTATTATTAAATTTAAAAACAAAACAATTACTAAAATATCAAATGATCAAAATAATAATTTGAAAATCTGTACAATTATTTATCAGTCTGAGTTTCCACTGGTTGTCCTCACTTCATGGCATGAGGAGACATATTTTGGAGCAATTATTTCACATTTAGGCATTTCTCCCAGTAAATAGGGGAGTTTCTGTGTGTCTGATATGTATTCGAATTCGGGGTATATTTGGGAAATGTTTGCAAAGTGTTTTTGTCTGAGTGTTTTATATTTGGGGCATGAGGTTAGAAAGTGCAGCTCTGTCTCTACCTGTCCCCTGTCAGACTGGGAGCATAGGGGGTATTGGCCGAGCTCTGCTCTGCACAGGTTATTTGCTGTTTTTCTCTGCACCTGCAGGATGCTCTTACAGAACTCAGTATGTAAAGATTCTATGATTGTTTTGTCTCATTTGTCAAATTCATTATTAAGTTTTGGCCCCCAGAATTACTTATTGGTTCTAGTACAAATTGGAAAATGTTAAGCCAGATTTCAATTGGAATATATATTTTAATGTTTCTTTTTATTGCATAGAAAGCTCTCCTTGCTTTGTCCCTCAGATCTTTCACAGCCATGTTGAGGTTTCCTGTGTATGTAATGTTGAGGCCAAGGTAAATGTAGTTTTTTGTGTGTTGTAATTTAGTGGTGTCTAAATAGAAATTGTGTGTAACCTGATTTCTGTATTGTTTCTGAAATATCATTATCTTAGTCTTTGCTGTGTTTACTGTCAGGGCCCAGGACTGACAGAATCTCTACAGGAGGTTAAGGTGCTGCTGCAAACCTTCTTTAGTAGGTGAGAGCAACACTAAGTCAGGAATCGCCAGAGGAACTGTCAAATTATGGAACATTTCTCTCTTATTTAGCTTTTGTTTTAATCTGTGGCATCACATGGATTTTAGTCAGGCTGTTTTAAACTTAAAAACATTTTTTAAATTGTAATAAATAAGTAAAAAACATTATTTTAGCTTGTGTGGTTTGTTTCTTCTCTGCTCCAACCCCGATTTTAAAGAACCTGTGTGTCTGTTAGTGTTGTGTCGTTCAAAGAACGTTTTGTTCATAAGACCTAATCGTGTATGTGACTAGGGAGGAACGGGTTGTCTCAGTGAGCAATTCGTTCATTTTCACGCATGTGAAAAGGATCTTGGACTCTTACGTTCACTCGTGACACAGCAGCTGCATGGGCTCCGTCAGCACAGGAAACAGAATTGATTAGTTCACGACTCTCAACTGTGGGTCTCTGGGTTTGAGTTGTTCATTTGTCACGTGACAGCTCCTACTGTGGAGCAGGAATGAACGACTCGTTCACCGTTCACAAAGGTCTTCCTCAGTCTTTCGTTCATTCTGGAGGCTGAGTGACTGCCAGCACCGGAGAATGAGAGGCAGGTCGGCTGTCAGGTAACAGTCACTGGACTGACATTAAATACCTATTTTGTTAATTATGTGACATTTTATAAAGCATAACATTATCACAGCGCAGTGATGTTGTGCTAAGATATAGTTTTAACACACCCGCACCGTAACTTCAGTCCTGCTAGTGTTTACAGCTAACAGCTGATGAGAGTTGTTCTGGGTCTGCTCCACTTCAGAGCCCTGACAGGGTTCCACCTGGAGCCGAATTACCTCCGAGGTTGTCTCCTCTCCGAAACAAACAGACCCGGTCATTAAAACATTAAAACACAGCCACGTAGCAACTTTAGCGTTAGCCCTGTAAACAGCTAACAGCTGATCCAGGTCCACCAGAGAACGCAACAAAAACTTTTTATTTATCAACAGAGCCGTGCTGTTGTTTCACAGCTCGTGACTGGTGAACAACCTGCAGTGTTTGAGAACGATGTGCTCATGTTTGTTTCTCTGTCTGCAGAATCCGGACCTGATGTGGCCCATTCTGCGTCCAGACCTGCCAAACTGCTGCATTTATATGTGTTTATTTCTTTGTTCCTCTCTCTGTGCTGGAGTTCTTTAAGAACTTGGTGGCTTGATCCAGATTATTATTAAATTGGTTGAATTTTAATAAGAGTGTGTTTATTCATATAGTGTATCAAGCTTATTACTTCAATATATTTACTGCAAATCTGTAAATTAGGTAAATTTAAAATTAGTAAATTAATATTTTACTCATGGATAAGGACGTTAGGCTACTGTATGAGTGATCACTTCAGAGATAAGCCTTTATATGACTGGTCTGGTTGTATACTGGGGAAAGATTGTGAAAATGGAAGGATTTAGCCGGAGTAGTGGATTGCATATAGACAACATATTTCTGTGGTTTTTACATGATTTGAATTTGGTTTTGGGCCCAGGGGGGTTTATATAATGATGATACAGTAATCAAGAGGTGAATTTGTGCATTATACTTTGTCAAATAAAGCAAGCCAGGCAACCTTCTGTGTTTGAGAACGCCGCTGTTTTACTAGGGGGCTGCAGCGCCACAATAACCAGCCTAGTTCAAATGAATGAAATGACTCAAAAAAAGATTAGTTCATTTTATTGAATGAGATTTGAATGAACGAGTCTGTCAAAAGACTCGAATTTGCCATCACAAGTGTCTGTGAGTCCTACGGCTCAGGGTAGCTATCCCTAGGTGGCGTTGTGGGCGTGCCCTTTCAACATAGGCTATGTTTCTTAGTTTTTGAATACATATTTTTAGTTACACCCTTTTAATTGATCTTTTATCACGAACGGACCACACGTCCGACAAGTATGCTTAATCAGGTTGTCGATGCAGATTAAGTGAAAGGGATTTAATGTAGACTATCATAAATTTGGTCCTGTGAGCTCATTATAAAGTATTTTTTGCAAAACTAACCATATCACCTCTAATTTGGGATTGCCTCGACGTATTGCGGTAAGCGTGTCGACTCATTTCCGTTTCCGGTGCTTGTGTGTTGGTACCGTGTTGTGCTGCTCTCGCTAAATAACAGTTGCATTTGTTTGATTACAGCGGCCAACTGTTCGCTAAACACTTATTCTTTACAGTAATTTTGCCTAAGCACTCACAGTTCTTTCCATCTTTTAGTGACTGCTGTTCAATCTCATAGTTGTTCTAAAGTTTTGGTAGCTGACGCTACAGTAATTTAGCTTAGCCGTTAGCGACTTTAGCTTAGCAGCTAGCGATGGCTTCTCCTTCTCCCTCTCTCTCTCCTACTTTCTCCTGCTCGGTGTGTCAGATGTTTAGTTACTCCTCTGCCTCCTTTAGCGGTAATGGTACATGTAATAAGTGTAGTTTATTTATAGACATGGAGGCGAGGCTCAGTGATTTAGAAGTCCGGCTCCGCACCTTGGTAGATCAGT